>NC_060213.1:80402500-80707500 GCF_021130785.1 Homalodisca vitripennis
GATTTATTTGTACGATATTAGTGTCACAGCTTATGCCTCTTTTGGCTTCTGATATTTGACGTATGAAAACATATTATTAAATATTATCGGCTATGAGTGTTGGTTAAGTTTGAGATCAATATCTTATGTAGAAATATGAGTAGATGTAATATCAAGTAGACTGATAAACAAAGGGTACCCGCTCCGACGGGTCTCAAGTGGAGATGTATCACTTACGGGCGAGAATGTTAACATTACCCCAGAGAGGCATCTTGTTGTGTCAGTGTGGTTCAAATTAGGTGGAAAATTTTAAATTTCTACAATTTATAATTCTACATATGCTACAATACTTTACCTCTATAATGTATAATTTTAAGTGGCTTTCTATTATGTTTTATGGAAAATAATGTTTTTTTTTTAATTATATTTATTAAATAAATATATATTTAATTTGAAGTTATATATATTTAATTGTAATGCCAGTATAATGTTAATAATTATTTAAGCCACTAATAAAATAGCAACCCAATATCATAAGTGGAATAATTACACCCCAATTACTAATAATGTTGGTAAGTCTGGTGTAAATGAAATTACTATCAAACTTATAATTCCATACAAACATTGAAAATGTTTGATTTATTGAAAAACCTCGTATACAATGCATTTAAATAGGGGCATTTACATGCACGGATTCATGTTGAGTCCTTCATAATAAATACTTACATTTATAGAATTTTTAAATCCATATTAGCAAAACTATCATGTAAAAAATTCACGTTTTCATTATTATTTAAAATTTTCCACTTAATTCCTGCTTTGTTATAAGAACATATAATTAGTTTGTTTTATAACAACCCCATTATAATCCCTTTTTATATATGCATATCAACGGGAGCAAGAGCTAGTGATATGTATCCCATTTTTCTTCTGAAGGTAACATTTCATTTATCATATCATCTTTAAAATGTATTAATGACGATGCTTGTTTTAAAAATAAATCAGGATTTAGAAAACTTAACATTGTTGTCTGTCACAAGAATATAACACTAAGTTTACAAGATTGAAATTTATCCTTTTCTTCTAGTGTAAAAAGATTTAAGACATCGGGTCCAATTACGCCAAATATATGGCGATGAACTGGCCAAAGTGAAATACTCTGATAACTGAAAAAGAAGTTACTTGAGATCGGCAGATTGAACTGCGTTAATGTTGTAATACTGTATTTTCAAGCTGTTTTTCTGAATTTCACAACATTCCGGCACATAGAGGATTGAAATGTACGCAAATTTTCCTTTGTCATCGTTTACTGACTTACAATTTACTACTCAACTGTGTTATTTTTTCTTTTTATCTAAAGACCCCTTGGTATATTCAATACCATGTTAAGGATCCTTAAAATTTTGAGCCTTTGATATTTTTAAATTTGTAAACCTCAAAATCCGCTTTTCTTGTAGCTCATCTCATATTATATATTTCTTGGTTGTTAGCTACTGCTATAGATTATAAAGCTCTATCAAAATAAAAATAATGTAAAAGATGTTATTTTAATATTTACCGGTGTAGTCTAGCTAACTCGATAAGATTTTAAAACACTATATTATTGGTTGAGTGTATCGTATGATATGTACGTTTAATAAATTAGATACTTGAAATGACACCGTTCTTTATCTATAGTACATACAAATAGACAGACAGAAGAATTGTTTTGATTACATAACTGATAGTTAAATTTCCATCCGTTTCAGTCCTCCTTTTCAGAAATTCCCTGAATATTTCTTGAATGTATATTCCCTGAATTAAAATGTATAAAAAGGCATTCCTCTAAAATCTCCTTCTTACAGTTTGAACAGTTTAGCCTTAAAAGTAAAACTTGAATGGATATTAGTGAAATGTCTATCTCAGGTACAATGCTATAAAACAACGAAGTCTGAGCATATTACAGTAAGAGGTTTACCTTGTCGGAGAGCTTTTTTATTGGGCTATTAAAAGAACTCTACTTCATTACCAGATGAGAGCTCTTTTAAGGATACCTAATTTAATATAAAGTAAGTTCATGTTTACGTTCTGCTTTGAGTATTTTTAATTAGCACTGGTTAACAACACTGGGAGATTAAATAATAAAACATATTTTGTTAAATAACGTACCTACTGTAGTTCTCTTTTTTAATGTTGCTCCTCTGTTCCTCTGAACCGTAAACACTGTTTCAAAAATAAGTCACCATAAGTGATTTCATGAAGTATGCTGCGGACTTTGACTTCGGAGTTCCTGCACATTGGTTTGAAATCTTTGAATTTTTTATAAAAAAAAATACAGAACTATTGAATCATATACATTGAATGCTGCAATATTACTAGGAAAACAGGATTTTTTATGTTTTAAAGGATAAAATGTGAGATCCGATATCAGGTAAATACAGCGTTAATATTTTACTGTAACGCTTATATATAACATACGAAGATGGACAGCTACAATGACCTTTAATAAATTAACTGCGTGTATATCAAAAGTATTTAACAAAATAACTTTTGTGTGTAATAAACTTAAAATAAAAATTACATGGTTTTAAAGCCTTATAATATACCCGTAATAAAATAATCAATTAAAAATATTATATATTTTATCTCGATAGCTTTAATTATCGTTTGATTTGATATATTCTGTTTCCGTTTCCTACCTAGTAAATATACGCATTATGATTGAAAGTTTTAATCAAGCATTGCATAATTATTAAAAGGGTAAAGAAAAGACTCCATATTATATTACAAGAGGTTGAATGCACAAAATTCTTATGAGTGCAACTCAGCAGGGTGCTTACGTGGGATGAGCACGGTTGTAAGATTTACAATCACTCGTTACAAGGAGTACCTATGTCCTGCGTCACTTCACAAAATGTTGATCTGTTAGCGTTCTAAAGATGGACAAAGTCTGGCTACTCCATCAAAACATTTTCTATAGTATTCGATTGTGGTGTGTCTTTTGAAACAAATATTGTCTTTAAGATTCAAAACAGCAGTCAGAAAGTTTTCAAGTATAATCTTTAGAGTGTCGTGTCAAATTGTCATCAAGTTGCCAGGGACTTCTGACAGTGAAGGCAGCTTATATATTCTTGAGTTATCTGTGTACTGTGGGTTCAGATGTTTTTTTACTTTTGACTGTGAATTCCACGGATTCATTATCAGAGGTGGAGGCAACTTGGGGGTTCAGCAGCAATGAACAACCGTCTTTGATAAACTGTGTTCATAGGTTTGTGACCGACTAAACAACTGCCTTCCAGGGGACATCAAGCAACTGCAGAATAAATATAAATTTTAAAACTCAATTTAGAGACATCTTTGTGTGAAGTGCCTTATACTTTCTTGAGGTTTCATGTCTAGCCGTTGGGAACATTAAATTATTTCACTAACTTTGTCTCATGGTTTGCTAAGATAGAAGAAGTGAATTCAATTTAGTTTATTTATGTTTTCCTAAAGACACAATAGTACAAATAATTTACAGCCAGTGTTATAAATGGTCTCTTTATCACTTTTCTATTTAAGAAAAAATACTCTCGCTATACGATATAAAAAAATACTTTTGCAATTATTTATATTAAATTTGTTTATTGTACCAGATTACACTTTTTAACACTATTTATATAACATTGCTTATAAATCATTATGACTAAATTAAATGTTCCGTTAAAGGCAGGCTTCATAAACCTTATCGAAGTTAAACTCAGCCTAATGTGACCATGAAAACCACTCCATCTGCAATAATATCCCATTACAAATCTCTTGACAACTTCTTCAAGCACTTGACTCAGGATATAACATCCAATTACGCTATAACGATGATGGGTGGGTCTCTTACTTTAGAGTGATACGTCGTTTAAAACTTGATTTTCTGTTGTACTCTTACTAACAAGTTACCAACAGCTGAACATTCTTTTTAATTAGTTCTGGTTTCTGCATAGTTTAGTTATGGAATTAGTGTATCTTGAACTTAAAATTGGTCATTTAAGCGTTGCATATGTATTAAATAATTAAGAGTAACCTAGGAACAATATTCTTAAATTCAATTTCCAGGCATTACAATGACCAAAAGTGCACTTTTCTACCACACTTAAACAATATTATCCTCTTAACCTTTGTCATTTAATACTTAGTAGTAAATAGTGTTGTTTCGTTTATATTTTGGTTAAACACAACCATAGTTGGCAATTAAAGATACTGAAACTATTTCGTATTTTATTGCTAACGGTATCACAGCAGTGTTGGTGGTGGAGTGTAAATCATCCTGGGCTTTCCGGTGGTCCATATGAGACCAATTAGTCTGGATTTGTGGCGAGTGAATTGTGTATCTACCGCTCAAGTAAATATTAATTGTATAATGTAATGTATAATTTAACAAAGGATACACATTTTGAGCGTCATGGACATTAGTTGGAGAGTGTTATTTATAATAACCTTATAACACATAACCTCCAAACTGCGTCCTGCCCTGTACGTGTTTCTATGTCATGATCGTCAGGAAACCTTATGACTCAAGGGGCTGGATCATTTAATTGCTATCTGTCTATTTCACCACAAGCTATAAAAAAAACAAAAAAGGCCTTATTGACTCGATATTGTGCTTTAAGCTTATTTTTATATAGGCAACACAAAGTTTAATGTTGATATGACTCCCTATACAGGATTTAGCTAAGCGGCGACTAGTTTTTACATTTATTGGTCTTATTGATAGTAGTGATGACAACGAGAACATCTTACACTAAAACAAATTTATGCACTAACACTTGTCTGTACAGTCAATATACAGTGCGGTCATTTCAAATTTTAACATGTGACAAAAACACATGTTGCGAGGTTATGTTTTTCAATTGCTCTGTAAGACTATCCGTGTTGATGTGTTCTTCAATACTATAATACTATATTGGTATATTTGTATACAGACAAGATAGATTTTGATGATGACACATGTCTTTAAATGGAATTTGGCTGAGCGTTAGCTAAGCCTCTGGGTGATATCTGTATAATAAAACACTCACTTTCTGAGCACCCTGTTACGCAACACATCTGTAATATGGATTGTGCTTAGAGAGTGTGCAGCGTTTGAAATATTTTGTATTTTAGTCACGAAAAACTGTCCATGTATACGCTAATGGCACGATATCAGAAATAAGGACGTAATTGACATGTAAAATGTTATATTTAACTATATTTTTTTATTATTTCATTTATTTTAGGTAACTTCAATCTAAAATTGACTTTTACACCAATCTAAAAAAATATTTGTTATATGACACATGGTAAGAAGAGCAATGTAACAAAATAACAGTGTAATAATAAAATCAAAAATTAATTATTTATATGTATTACTTTTGGAGTTTTACTGCATTTAAAAAATAGATTCGGTCTGAATGATATTACATTTCTATACAAGATATATATACAGGAATAGTAATAACAAAAACAAATTTAATAGATTCGAACGCGTTCAATAATGATGCGATACAAATACATCCCGTTAAAAATGTATTTGAATCTAAGAACTTAAACGGAATCTTGATATCAGCATCAATTAGATAAAACTTCTGACGGCTAAAGAAGTCAGGGCGTAATATGAGACATTACATGACAACTTTGGGGTGGGACAACTTTGGTTGCTGAGAAAGGCGACTAAAGAAGGGAATAGGGGCACAATACGAGACATTACACGGCAGCTTCGTATAGGTTGGTGGTTGCTGAGAAAGGCGACTAAAGAAGGAAATAGAGGCACAATATGAGACATTAAACAGCAGCTTCGTGTGGTTTGGTGGTTGCTGAGAAAGGCGACTAAAGAAGGAAGTAGGGGCACAATATGAGACATTAAACAGCAGCTTCGTGTGGGTTGGTGGTTGCTGAGAAAGGCGACTAAAGAAGGAAGTAGGGTCACAATATGAGACATTAAACGGCAGCTTCGTGTGGGTTGGTGGTTGCTGAGAAAGGCGACTAAAGAAGGAAATAGGGGCACAATATGAGACATTAAACGGCAGCTTCGTGTGGGTTTGTGGTTGCTGAGAAAGGCGACTAAAGAAGGAAGTAGGGTCACAATATGAGACATTAAACGGCAGCTTCGTGTGGGTTTGTGGTTGCTGAGAAAGGCGACTAAAGAAGGAAATAGGGGCACAATATGAGACATTAAACGGCAGCTTCCTGTGGGTTGGTGGTTGGTGCAAAAGGCGACTAAAGAAGGAAGTAGGGGCACAATATGAGACATTAAACGGCAGCTTCGTGTGGGTTGGTGGTTGCTGCAAAAGGCGACTAAAGAAGGAAGTAGGGACACAATATGAGACATTACACGGCAACTTTGTGTCGGTCGGTGGTTGCTGGGAAAGACGACACTGCTTTTAGCCACTCTTTGCCGTGTCAAGATATTTCCTGTCACGCTTCATCTTCATCAACTGAACGCAGAGATGTAGAAGTATAGTAAAAATAAAAATAAAATATTAATTAATGGTCCAACTCAAACTGTTATTTCGGAAGAAATTATTATTTTTATGGATCAGAATTATTGGTAACCGTTATTCTGTGTCATGGTGTAATTTAATCAAAGTTTTTTTTGTACTGACATATTTCATGGTAAAAAAACTGAGTAGTAAGTGAAAACAGTAAGTGGTCTGTAATAGCCTTTATGGCCTTACTAATATATTTGTTCCTAATTTAATTTTATGAATAAAGACCTGTCTCACTCTTCTTAAGAAGACTGACAATATATTGGTCTTACGTTTTCCCTTGAATAAATTAAAACGTAAATTAAACATTTATTACTATTGTTAAAATGCACTGTTTTTATACGTGTTATCGCAATCGGTTTACATAGGTAACTTTACGGGGTTTGGGCATGATATATAATATTGTATTATTGGGTCGTACAGATGATTTTCTACGAACTAGAACTTTTTTATGTACTGTTATAGATATCAAGCTCAATTGATTAATACACACCCGTTCACTAAGAAGCATGAAGCAAAGTTGGTACAATATGATGTGTATTTATAACGGGTAGGCGTAACGATAGGAGTAATAATATTTGAAAAATTTCAAATACTCAGAAATAAGTATTTAAATTTTAATTTCTAAAGAATATCACGAAAATTTTTGGTGACGTAAAATCTATTTCTAGGTTATTTGCTCTGGTACGAGTACGGAGTGCAGACCTCAACTCTGAAGGCTGTCGACCACAACTGCTACGTTTTAACATTTTCCCGACACAATACAGTCGCTAGCTTTTTTATAACCTACTAGCTGTTACCCGCGGCTTTTGCACGCAATCTTAGAACCAAAGTCCTTCTATTACTTAGTAAAAGCAATTGTGGTGTAATACGATGTGACTCCTATAAAAATTTTAAAACGTAGGTAGGCATACATCAGGTAGATATTATTTAAGTTTGTGGTAAATAGTATCAGAGTTTAACTTAATTATTATAATCATGTTTGGCACGTGTAGGAGTATTTCTGGTTCTAATTAATTATATACATATCTGCCTTGTCATCCCAATCAAGAAAACACAAATCTCAGATCACACAGGTCTCGGAATCTTACTTCTGGTCAAATAGGTTTATATTTCAAGTCCTTGTCCATGTATTTCAGGTCTAAGATATTTCCAGTACTATAGTAGATTTTGCCTTTGGTTCTCACGAAGAAGATAATATACGTATATATTACGTAGGACCGAGTTTGCCTACTTCGGTTAAATAGTCCTACTTAAGACCATTTAAAATTTATTTACCTACTATGTCACAGTTTAGCTTGCCATATTGCCTCGATCAAATTTTATATACATTCGATTATCTAGTTCTCGGAAATCTACTTTGGTCAAAACCGTGTTGACATAGTTTTGAGTTTGCTAGGACTGAAAAGCCTATTACCACCTAGGGGGAAAGTCCTACCTACTTCTTATGTACTTAAGGTATATTGGGGGAAATCCTTATTAAGTTTATGCAACATTCCAAAATAATCGTTATTAAAGTTTTACACTTGTTTTTTTGGACTGTAGCCAGGGAAAGAATGAATCGTTAAGGTATGTTAGTGATTCATTTCTCTGTTTTTCCGTAAGCCATTGTTAAAATGTAATATCATAATGTAAAAAGGAAGCCCACCAGTTTAAAGTAACTTGTGTGAAAACATTCATAACTATCTTCATTAGTTTTATAACAGTATTTAATGCATTGGATGATTTGAATTCTTAACTGGTGGAATCGAGATTAAAATTTATATATTTATATATATATATATAAATATATATATATATATATATATATATATATATTGTATTTTTTTTGGCCGTATCTGTCACATATGCGTTTAAAATAAGCAAACTAACAATTAAATAAGGCTATTGCCATTTATACAATTTAACGTAAATAAAAGTCGTTTGACAGGTGTTTGGTCTTCCGATCATATGATTAGTAATGCTTATTTAAACGCATATGTGACAGATACGGTCAAATACAAAATAATTGAATCGGAAAAAGTAAGCGCTCTGTGGTGTAATGGTAGCATATTCACCTGGCAAGTGAGAGATCCGAGTTCGACTCCCGGCGGAGCAATTACTTTTTGTGATCTTCAATGTTTATTGAAATTAAATAAGTGCTATTGCCATTTATACAATTTAAACGTATATATATATATATATAATATATATATATATATATATATATATAACTATATATATATAACATAATATATTCACCCCGGCAAGTGAGAGATCTTGGGTTCGAGTCCCGGCGGAGCAAGTACTTTTTGGATTCAATGTTAATTGAAATTATATATATATTAATCTTCAATAAGAATTCTTCAATTATTGTAATAAACATTTTCTATATTTCGGCTTAAGCCGTCTTCAGGTAATTACAAAAATCATATATAAATAGGGCTATAAAGAGAACAGAATAAACATAAAACATCAACACAGAAAATGAAAAATAAGAAATGAATTATGTACAATGGTGAACATATGATTTAATTTTATAAATTCACCTTTGTTGACTAAGTCACCTTAAATTTAAATCCACTTGGAAATTTTGATTTAGTTACGAGTTGATGGGTCTTGTTCCATGGTTCTCAGACTGTGTTGTACTTAAATTTTGTGATATTTTTCTAATTGGTTTCACTGAAAATGTTTCTTCTTCTTCAAAAATTTAAATGATGTATTAAGCCATGTGCCACTTACAGGTTGCTCTGTTTTTTTATGTTTATTATGCATACCTGTGCCCAGTCCATCCTTGTTCTATGAGAGAATTTATCGTTGAACCAATATAATCTTTAGGGCATAACTTGCACTGGATTTGGTAAACAATATATTTTTTTGATTCACATGTTAAGTCTTCAAATATACTGTATGGATTTTTGTGTAGAACTACTTGTAAATGTTTTTGAAGTAGAGCACATGTTGCAAACTAAACACCTGGGTTTATTGCAAGGATGTCGACCCCCAACTGTCATGTTTTCTTTGGTCGTGCTTAGGTAATATATAAATATATATATATATATATATATATATATACTATATATAATATATATTATGTTTTATTTACTATAACGCATTACACGATAAAATTCAAATTTAAACAGATGTTTTCAGAAAGTTTGTCGAACTATAGATGTCAACAGCTGTATCAATAAGTACGTTTCGGTTCTTATCATAACATTCCAATGTAAAACAAAGTAATTTTTCGACTTGAATTCGACTTATATTTGGTGAAATGAACGTTTTATGGTAGTAAAAAGCACTCTAAATGTTTAATTCAGACCAAAAGCTGTACCTGTTCCAAATTTCAGGACAATCCCAAATAGCAGTTTCAGCGTGATTCGCGGATAAACCTCGAAACATCTAAACATCCAAACATTCAAACTTTCGCAATTTATAATATTAGTGGGATAATGTTTATGGTCATTCTTTGTTTCGTGTCTATTCATTTCTCCTCTCCGTTCTAACTAAGTAATCGTCAAAATGGTACACTGCGTAGTTAATTAGAGACAAATAACGCAATTCTTTCATTAGCAGGGCAGGTGTCTGTAAATTTGCTCTGGTACGAGTACGAGTGTTGACCTCAACTCTTAAAGCTGTTGACGCAACTGCTACGTTTGAAATTTTCAATACAAAATACAGTCGCTAGCTTGTTTACAACCTATAATGTTTAATGTAACGTATATTCATTCTCCTCTCTGTTCTATAACAGAGTAGTGGTTATAATGGGTGCGCGAACACTCTGTATATACTGTTGAGCTCATTATATAGTTAGAGACAAACAACGAGACAGTTTCATTAGCAGCGCAGGTGTCTGTAAATTTTCGCTGGCTTGTACGTGTGTGGACCATAACTCCGAGAGCTGTTGACATAACTGCTAGGCTTGGCATTGTCCCAGCACACCGAAGTCGCTGCGTTGTAAATGGGAAACATTGTAATCTTACGTATCTGCTTATTTTCCTTCTTACGTTGACAATGTTTATATTGTTCCGACAACGCAAAGGATCGAGATAAAAATGGATATTAAGCTAATTTAAATTGAACGTATGGGGATTGACATAAGGTATTTAATGTAATCCACTTGTTAATAAGATCTAAAATCCAGCCCATCGATTACCGTATTTTCAGTGAATTTCTAGTGAAATGTACTTTTTGAGGTAAATATGCATTTTTAGGTACTTTTAGGTCACAATAATTTTTTCCAGAAAACTAATCAAAAACATTAATAAAATATAACCGTTAATTTTCTTTGTAAGTTTATATTTTACAAAAATAGTTTAAAAAATAGTTTAGATATATTTTTAAATTAGTATATATGACTTTCTTATTACAATTTCACCATGTATGTATTAATAGTCTAAACGTTTTTGTGCTTCTAACTCGTCACTTCAACAAAGCACATATTAAATTAAATTAAAGATGGGTTAGTCCTCCAATGATTTCAGACTAACCAACACTCATTTAATAATCATATAACTTTTTTATAGGTGGAGAAGTAAACGAAAAGTAAAATGTTTAACCTACCCTACAATTCTAAACTACAGTTTTGCAAGATTCTCTTACTGTACTATACTTGCTTAAAACCAATCCGAATACTAAAATTAGTTATAAGGAAATAGAAGAACTTTTAGCAATGGTGATCCTTCGAATGTTTTCTTCATAATACTTCAACTATTTAAAAAGCAATTGTGCTTTAAACTATAAAATAAAGTTTAATTTAAGGTTACCAGGAAGTCTCAGCGTTTGAAATTATTAAACCATATTATTAAGGCAACATTATTAATCAAATTATGTTACACCTGTATTGTGTTTATCCAAATGATCGTAAAATGCAATAATTTATTTTTTTACCCTATTATTGCCTAGATCTCAGCGTGTCCTCTCAAAATTTACTTTTTAAAATGACAATTACGATCATGAAAATAACTGATAACTTCGTTATGTGGTTTGAGAGGAAGGGCAGGCATAAACGGTACATTCCCTGACACCGAGTGCATTGCAATTGTTCCCGCTGGCCTTCTCATTGATTTTTGTTATAGTTATTGGCTGTTTAGGGGAAGTAATCTGCAAAAAACATCTTACACGCGCATCGCGGCATCTTTTGAGTATCATTTTGGGGTTTAAATTTTGGTGTTTTCTGTTAACTCTATTACTAAATAAGTCTGTGCCTGATTTTGCATAGGTAAATACTGGATATTCAAATTGCGATTTTCATACGGGAAAGTGTTTTCAACTAATTTTAGCTTTATTTAATAGGGATTATTGTATTATTTTCATATAAAAGAGGAATAAGAAAATTTTTACTTACTTAAATTAATGAACACAAGTTTTTAAGACAGTACACATCGTTGCATGTATTGTTCAGAGTAAAGTCTTCGATTTTTATATTATTAAAAAGTTAATTTTAATAACCATTTAGTTGGCAACAATCATATTGTTATGCATCAAGATTTTAGTAAACGTTTTTGGGTGAAACATAGTGAAACTACAGTATGAACTTTGAGTCTGTAACACCAGTAACAGGTTGTGACGCAAGTGTACGAAGCATTTTTCAAGAAGTTTAAGATTATATATTAATTTTATTTAGCGTCGTTTGTGATAGAGGAAATTACATTTTATTTGTAGTAAAATTAGAAATTTTAATAATTTAAGTTTTATAAGAAAGATACATTTTTACTTCCATTTTGTTTTTAAAACACAAATTTAAATTCAATTAAATTTGTTTTATTTGAAAGAGGAAACTTTTTCTCGAGAAAACATTAACAACACAAGTGGTTTTGTAAGCTTTTGGGAATTAGTCCGATTTAATTTGAAATTACTGAACTGCATATTAATAAACAATTATTTTTATAATTTAAAAAAGTATTCGCCTGTCTATCTACCCTAACAAATATTATAAACTAAATAATTAAGTGTAGTATATTTTGAGTACCGGTTTCGAAGTGATCATTGTGACAGTTGGAGCCTATTGGAGGTGTAATTGATTCGAGTTTTATTACTGTCGTAATTCCTCTTTTCTTATTCAATTAAGTACTATATTTCTTTCCAAATATGTAAGTCTTTCGCATATAAAGTTTTATACTTATTTACTAGATAAATTTTATATAATGAAGTAAAATTTATAAAGAGGGAATAGTAGTGGAATAAAACCAAATTTACTTCGAAGTTTTAGATGCATTTAAAAATTAAAAATGAATCAAAATGGTACTGTTAACAGTGTGATAACTTTGAATTAGTTGAAATGAGATGGAGGAGCGTGTTTCAAGAGGCAAAAGCGTATTTGAAAGGCGACTGCATAAAGGGAAGTTGCAGCTTACTGTGTGACATTATACGACAGCTTTGTGTATGTCAGCGGTTCCCGAGAAAGACGAGACTGTTGTCAGCCGTGCTTTGTCATGTGACAGCACATCTGATATCGATCACATTGTTAAAATATAAATATAATTAAAAATGTTTGCAAACCCTATGTTGTCTCATTAAGTATTATAATTTCATAATTCCCACCAATCAATTACGAATTTGATTTATAATTTATAAATGAAAAAAACCTTAATCTCACAAAAATTTTAAATGCCTATTGTTTAAATTTTTTTATTGTAAACTATGAGTTACAATCTTTCATAAGAATTTCGTGAGCCAAAAAAAGAAAGATTTTAACATTTTACTTATGATTTCATCTACAGTGAAAACAAAATTTGTCTTATATTATCTATGTACGAAACTGATAACTCCGGCCTTTTTCTGTGCTCCTTACAGTAACATATTCTCAAAAGTGTATGATTTTGCTGTTACTGATAACAATAGTACCTCCACGGTCGCTTCTTCCATTTACAAATAGAAAATTATTGAGTAACTATTTTTTTCCTGTTAGTCATTTTATTTTACGCAACCCACGCTACATGTAAATGTATACACTGTGATTCAATTTCTACCCCCATGATTTTATTGTTTACCAAATAAAACTGTAATTATTATTTACAGTCATTATTCGAGTATATGTAAATTACTCGTAGGGTAAATTAAATGTAGGGGTTGGTTGAGGAAAGATAGTACGGAAGATATGCTAGGTATAGATACACTAATCAGCCTCATTCTACGTATTTGACCAGATACACAAGAGAGCAGCTAAGACGCGAGGGATAGACAGGTTAGAGAAATATGTGCATTATACGAGTATGTGCCCGAATTAATAATATTAATAAAGCAGTTAATTTAACATCCTATTAAAGAGGATATATTTATGAACTGCATCATAAATCGATTTTTAAATAGTATTGTGGCTTGCATCTATCATCGGGAGATGTTTGTTTAATTCGAATCAAATTCACATATCACTATTTACATGTTAAAGTAATGTTTAATAGCTATAAGGTAAATCAAGGGTTATCTCATATTTTGTACGCACGGCAAAATAGTCAAAAGACCCAAAAACCTTGTCGTATCGTCAAATATTAAAAGTGGTTAAGAGCATGGTGGTTAGTGGTGGTGGTGGTTAGCAAAAGTGGTTAGTGCTGAGTTTCGTACCCAATTACAGAATAAAAGCTTATAAGAATAGTTATTAAATACCCCTCTCCGCGAGAAATCATGCAATCAACAGCGATCTCTAACATTTTTATATTAAAAAATACATATTATCTACAACGTACAAAACCAGCAAAAAATGATAGAACAAGATTAAATAAACTACGAACAAGCCAAAAGTTTATTGCAGTTAAGTTGTATATTGAATGAATTGTTCAATGTTCAATTAATAATATTTAATTGTTGAATTTAAATTCACCAATAACAATCAAGCAATATTCAATTAGCTGCATTTATTGGGATTGATTTTAACGAGCTTAAACGAACAGAATATTTAAATCCTTCTTTAAAGAACGCAGTTAAGCTTATAAAAACAGTCTAAATTCAACGATTACTTAAATAATTACAACTATATAAAAACATTGGAAATAATATGTAAATAACTTAGCGCGACCTTAAAGTACTAACATTTAAAAGATTAGAGGACATACAAATAAGTAAAAGTGGGAAAAATATTGAAATTATAGAATAGCGCTAGAAACTACCTCAATTTCTACAGAAATTCAATAATGAACAGACAAAAAACAAAGCTGTAGGCTTGACCAGTGGTAGATTATAAGAAAGTCACGGTATAGAGCATGAACATAAACAAATCAACTAACTAGTCCTTGCACGACACTCAACTGGATCGCACTTTACACTCTTAACCATTTTTAGGCTAATTATACAAGTTAAAATTGTATTTATTATTGTGTTGTTTTACACTCATACAATGTGTTTTTATTCATGTAGGTGGGTGTTTAACAACCCCGCAATTGTGCGAAACACGCCACTTAAATAGAACCTTAACTGATTGCTTCAAGCTAAAAGTGAAACTGATAATTTCATCAACCCTAGAGCACAAATAATTACTTTCTCTAGTAATCTAAAATTCTGCAAGTTTTTCTATACTATCTTACTTTTTAAAATTTAAAAATTAATTTTTCATTAAATAATACAAATATACAGCATGCCTAATGTTCTATCATAACATGTAAGTCTAACATCTAGATTCTGTGCCTTAAATTCGGGATGGATTTCATAACGGAACTAAGCCTGAAATTCGAACAATTAAAACACTGTGGAGGCGTCTCTGTCTTTTTTTTCTCAATTTAATTTAACATGATTGTATTAGAATAGAGACAATAAAAGTTTCTATGAAGATACAACTATATCTACCACAGTTGCCTGGAGCATATGCATAGGCATATGCGTACAGTTACTAACAGTTGCTTTAAATACTTACCAGTATTAATATTGGCTAATGGTATTTTTTTTTTTTGAAATACTATAAAAAAATCTGTTTTGATCGTTTTCAATAATTTCACTTTAGCGAGTATTACATTTTCTGAATACTAAATACAATTTACACAACCGTTTTACATTCAAAATCTTTAACTCTATATAAATAATGATCCTAAATTATTTTTTATACTCATTTAAGAAATAATTTCTTTGGAACAATTAATCATTTGTATACCTCTATTATCTTTAGCTGAAAGATAAAATATTAACTGTCGTCACCCTCGTGAGACATAGAGCATTGAGGATATAGTAGGTTACTGGCAATAAACATGGGACAACTTCTGCACCATAAAGTATAGATAAGATAAGTATAAAAAGTAATTTAACTTTATAGAGTAAACTAAATAAATTGTAAATATATCAATTTTTAGTAAGTTACAGTATCTAAAAAAACAACGTAGCCTTAAAATAGATAACGTCTCTGATCTAAAAGAAAATTGTATTAGTAAAAGTTTTACTTGACTTGGAAACAGGTCAAGTGAGAGAATCAAAAACATCTATGAAAGACACTACAGAAGGAAGTTGAGGCTCAGTATGTGGTTTATTATATTGCAGCTTTGAGGGGATCGGTGGTTGCCGATAAAGAGACGACTGCTACTAGTGGAGCTTACCCGTGTCAGAATATCACCTCATGTCGTCTAGAATATTTTTGAAGAATCTATCATATTTGTATTCAGCCTCAGCGAAGGATGTTACCTGAAACATTGTGCCCCATACTTTTACCTTGTAATTTCCTTTAGGTTTAATGCAGTTAAAGTCGAAAATACTATAGATATGTAAAAATATTTTCACGTAAGCTATTTAGTGTTCACTTACGTATACAGGCTACAGTTACGTAAGTGTCCAGTGTGTGTGTGTGTGTGTGTGTCCGTTTATCCAGTGTGTGAGCTGCATAGGCTCGGTTTTAAGCTCAAAAAGCGATGCTCAATCAAAAATTGAAAACATTTATTTATGCAATAATCAGATGAGTGGTTCATTTGTCATAATATACAAATATTTTATGCTTCTATCTAAAACTTTAACATCTAACATGTTTAGTGAATTTATTACGATATCTTTATATTAAAACTTTGCTACGACAACGCATTAAGTATAGAGATGTTCTGAAAATGTGAAAAAATAGGGATTTGTAAGTCTTTAACCTAATCAATAGCTCACCGATTTATTGAATACAAGCTTAATTGCTTGAGATCTTTTTATGAAAAAGTGTTGAAGGAGTGGCTGATAGGTTTAATATAATTTTAATACATTGTAGGACTAGCATTTATTTACCAAAGCTATAATAGATATCGAACCTTTCCGTACGCACAAGCCCATTTTTCGCGCTAATGCTCAGCCAATAAAAATTGTAAAAGTAAATTCTAATTTGAACAAGAGACTGCATCAATAGATACTAAAATACCACAGGTTTAATAACTATTAAACATGTAATATAAACTTTAATTAATTATTTAACTGGATTAAATCAATAATGTAATGTAAAGGAATTAGGTTACTGAGCGAAACGTAATGTATTAGCATTCATGTATTATTCCAAATCAGTTGGCATATTTTAATTATCCTCCCAAACTTGATGTTTGTAATTAGTACGAAGCATTAAATATGTAACGTGATGATGCTTATTAATTACACCAAACGTCACAAATAATAACGTATATTTAAATTTTCTTTTTGTTTTAAAAAATAAATATTGCTCAACCACACGTGAATGAAAGACTAAACCAGGGGTGCCCAATCTTTTTTACCCAAGGGCCACATTGTAAAGCCTTTATGGCCAGGCGGGCCAACATCCCAGGGAATGTGGAACCCCAAACAAAACGTATTGCCCGGGGTTTGTTCCAGAAATCTTGTGCAAAATATGAGTTTTAAGGTTATTTGGCCCTCGTTTCCTGATTATTGTAATTTCTTATTATTTATTAGTTGTTAGGTAAAGGTTTATAATATATTATGTGTTTAGGTACTTTTAGTAGAAATAAATATAAACCCAGACTTTTGGATGTTTGCTCTAATTCTGAGGGAACAATAAAAAAGTCACCAATAAATTGAATACATTGATTTTAATTAATCCTACTAGGATACTAAGACATACAAATTACGTGGCGAGTGGTGACCTTGAGTTGGGTAGGGGTTACGTCGCCGCACCGCGCGCTGTGCTGTGCTTTACGCGCGCTCTATTCGCCAGCCGGCAGCCACCACCGTAGTCAGTGAAATCTGTCTGCAACTACTTTACTTCTTTGAACACTCATACTCCACCAAATAAATACGGCTCGTTCTACGTGAAATCGGCTGGACTGCTTGGTTCTCAAAATTTGTATTTATTTCATATTTCAAATGCTTGTAAACAAATTTGGTTGTTTTGGCAACAAGGCGGGCCACATAAAATTGACTCGCGGGCCGTACGTTGGGCAGCCCTGGACTAAACTAAGACATTGGATATGAAGTAAATTACTTTGTTACACGAAGAGAGATGTAATACACATAGAAGTAATTGACGGACGTTATTCTATTAAACGATTGTGTTTATAAACTATGAGTTCATAAATATGACTTCAATAGAATAAAGTTGTTAAAAAGACATTTTCAGTGTAATTACACTGAAAACGTAAAGTAAACATCTTAGTTAAAAATGTAACAAAGAGAATAGGTAATTACGAAAGCAGCAGAAATCTCTACATTCACGTATGGCCACAATTTATTTATTTATTATAATATATTAAAACACAATAATTAATGTTTTTTTACGACCAATCTGTTTTGTTTTAAACTTGAGTTTATAAAAATCTTTACGTATTAACAGTTATGAGTCACAAATATACTCCAATATATTGTTTTAATTTAAATTTGTAAAGATGTTACAAGAAGGCTTTAAAATGAGTAACGTTTACAGTAAGGAAACTAAATACTACTACAAAATATATATATTTTATTAAGTACGAACATATATTTGTATTGGAAAATGTGTTGTTATCAGTTCGATTTTAAATGAAACATTTATTTTAAGTAGGCAACTTTGTAACCAGCACCAAAACACAGATGAAGGATTTGCAAAGTTTTCAATGTTACATAGGCTATAGCTTCAGGTAGTAACATGTTCATATTCATTTATGACTTATATGACTTATAGACATCAAACTGTTTGTATTAAAAATACCTGTATATAAAATACACAAAAACATACACATAATCTACCTGAGAAGCCCACTTCTGTCAAAATAAGTTGGGTTTTATAATAATATAGTAGCTTTTGAATATTACATAGTCATTTTGACTTTTATATCTGTGTTTAAGTATTGACAATGCGTTGCATACTTATTATGCATTTTTTAAATGTATATTTCAAATTACATCTCTATGTTTATCTTAACCTTAAATTGTCTGGATATTTTCTATGCAAAAAATGTAGAAATATGAAGTTTAGTTAATATGAAGCTTAATCAAGCTTTCTCAATATTCGATATGCATACAAATTTAAAATAGTGATAAAAAATTAAATATATGGTTGTGCTTTCATATATTTAATGTTTACACAAAACAGTTTATTAATTTTAAAATGTATTTGCCAGTGACGTATTTCTATGATAGAATTTTATTAATGATACTATGTTCTACGAAATCTATGTTAGTATCACAGCATTACTTTTATTCCATTTAAAATTTTGCACCACCTTAAAAAATAGTGTAGTGTTACCTTTGATTAACTTTTGATTTCTCAATATAATGCCTTTACTTCTTGGTTTTAGAATAGGTTTATTTTATTTTAAAATTTTAATTTGGATAGCTTTTTAAACCTTCCTGTAATTATTAATACAGTTGATGATAATCAGGGATTAGAACCTAAAATGTAGTGACTGTATTTTGCGAATGTGTCGCTTTTTTCTAGTACATACAAGTTTTCTGTAGGGCATAAATATCATTATTACAATAAATCTTGGTTTATTTCGTTATGTGGTCCCCTGTCATAGCACAACAGAACTTTGTCGCTTTTAACTATGACAAAGTGAAAAAACCCCGTACAATATCTGAGGTTTATGGTCATTGAAAGAAATCGCTATCGCTTTATTCCATTATGTCTCATTGCTACATAAAATATATATCACATATTCTCCAACTGAGGTACTACCTCAAAATATTAGGGT
This sequence comes from Homalodisca vitripennis, assembly GCF_021130785.1. Taxonomy (NCBI): domain Eukaryota; kingdom Metazoa; phylum Arthropoda; class Insecta; order Hemiptera; family Cicadellidae; genus Homalodisca; species Homalodisca vitripennis. The sequence goes on from NC_060213.1 coordinate 80,421,975, forward strand.
AACTAAGGCTTAAATTTTAATTAATTAGGTCTGATCTCTCTTTTGTCTTACTGCTCTAGAAAAGACTTCATTGGTATGAACGTGATGTCCCTCATTTAAGGTCCTATTTCCAAGCTACTACTGAATGTCGTGAATATGAAATTATTGAAATGTTTATGATAGGATAAATTTATAACACTATATTAATTATACTATGTGGAAGTTATTGTGAAGTCAAGGGTATATATGGGCTAAATAACTCTTAAAAAATAAAATAAAGTCAAATATTATATGAAATAAATACATAGACACATACATTCCCTAAGCTGTGCAATAAAAAACATTTTATATGTCTTATTTATAGAATTTACATGCATTTTATCTAATGTTCCTTTATTTGTTTTTGTAACTTTAATTTACTTTAACGTTTCTACACAATCAAGTATGAGGTTTTCATCACAAAACCTGTAGCGTTAAATCTACTTCAAACTGTTGAACTTGTCGGACATAAGGTAACTTTATTTGTCTATTATTACGGTTTCGTGCATAATATAAGTTAAACATGGATTTACATTTTATAAAAAGTTGTATTTTAATCAAAATATACATATTTATGTTATATTATTGTGTTTGAGTAATTTAACTTCAGTATTGCTATAGAGCTAATTATTACTATCCTGCAAAAGAAAATTAGTAGAAATATTTTTTGGGCAACATGAATTCTATACTAAAAGCTTCTTAGTGTTCTGCTCGTTAATTAAAAACTCAAGGTGGAACATAAATGTGGACTTCTTTTATTAAATTATGGTTCCTTAAAAAGAGCTCTCATCTGGTAATGAAGTAGAGTTCATTTAATAAGCTCATAAAAAAGCTCTCCGACAACGTAAACCTCTTACTGTAATAAGCTTAGACTCTGTTGTTTTACAACCCTGTAACTCAGATGGACATTTCACTAATATCTATTCAACTTTCAGTTTAATATCTATGTTTTACAAGTTTAGTTTCCTTCTTTACCAATTCCATTCTGATTAATTCACGTGTATATTGGTATTAAAGTTTTTCTAAATATTACTTAAAAATATATTAATATACTCGTACTTTTAAAGTCTATTTTAAAGCTTTCAGCAACAAAATAATGGAACATGAAGGAAGAAACATGAAAGTATCGGTTGGAATAAGTTGAAATCATAGTCTTCATACAACTCATTGTTTAAAATTTGATTCTAAATACTGTAAGAAATAACTCCATCACAAGTAAAATCATTTGGAATATTTAAAAGTGTTTAAAACTCTACGAATTAAAAAAAATGTAATACTAGGTTGTTCATTATGGTTAGTGTAAATAATATCCTTAAACACGTTCCTCACTTCTCACTATCTACCTTTTCTCTGAACGCTCTGTGTGAAAACCGTATTTACTATCTAAAGCGACCAAAGATCAACGATGTTCCACCATCTACAATATTCTGGTTCACGAAGAGGACATCAATAAAGTATCAACGTTTTCTTTTTTTACGTAGGGGAAATGCATTTGTGCACGGAGTGTGGGACTCCGACTAAACCCCCTACGGGCCACGGAGGCCCAGGCCGGAACCTTTCGGATGACATCTTGCCTGGTCTGTGTGACTTATGTCCCATCCAGAACAAAAACTACTTGTTTCGGAAGCTAGGGGTTAGCCAGGTATCCGTATTCACGATTCTGATGAAGGATCGCATTTACATGAGTGGTGACTGCATTCATTGCGTCCTCACTCTGCAGCATCAGCTCCACAATAGCGTCTGCCGAAACATCGCCAACTGTGGTGGCGAGCATTCGCCTGGCCTCGGTGGAGCGCCCGCAAGTGAAGAAGGTGTGATGAACATAATCATCCTCCTCCGGGCAGTAAGCACACCGAGGGGACCTGAATTTTCCCATCCTGTAGAGGTACTTCCTTAAGTAACCGTCCCCGTCAGGAACTGACACAGGTATAAATCTATCTCCCCGTGGCCACGATCTATCCAGGGTTGAAGCTCACGAATGAGATGGAAGGTCCAGCGACCGTCCGATCCTTCCGTCTACCTCCGCTGCCAAACCTGCAGAGTCTCCACCCTGGCAGCAGCCAGGGCATCCTCTGTACCCCGCTCGGCAGCCTCCCGATAGACGGTCTGTCTCGCGATGGCCAGCAGATCAATAGAAATCACCCCAGCCATGACCACAACGGCCGAACCGGAAACGGTGCGGTAGGCGCAGCCGACCCTATGTCCTATTCTCTGTACCGATAACAGCCTTTGACTGTATCGCCTTATCCTCATGACACCCGCCCATATCTCTGCGCCATACAGAAGAGTTGTGTTTACAGTAGACATGAGGAGGCGTCTCTTACTTGATCTAGGGCCTCCTACGTTAGCAATTAGCTTGCCAAGAGACAAAACCACCTTAGAGGCTTTGTCGCACACCGCCTGGATGTGCTCCCAATACCGAAGACGTCAGTCGAGTAACACACCCAAGTACTTCGCCGCAGTCCTTGTCCGAACCTCGACACCCCTCACATTTATAGAGATCAGAGTGGGGACGTACTATCATAATATTATAAATATCAGTAGTCGCAAATATTTTTACATAGCATATTATTTTCACTTTATAAGCACGGAAACTTTTTATCCAAATTGATAGAGGTGTTTTTACTAAGAAATAAATTTATCATCAACTATGAATATGTGGAGATCTGAATATCAGAATATAAAAATGTTTACAGCTATAAAACTGTAGCTTTTTGTTAAATTATACTTTTTCTAGGGTGATGCACTTAAAACTAACTGTCGGACATAAATAATAATTATATCACCCTTAGGCCACTAAATAAAGAGACTGCAAATAGCCACTTTAAGGGTCTGTATGGGGTTAGTTGTCACTGATTCAAAATTTATTTATCTTCATAGTGGTTTATTAAGAGTAATAAGCTAAGAAAAATATTATCCAAGGAAAGAATTATCGTGATATTATAAGTTTGAACTTTCCGCGTCAGCACTCAATTGCCGAGAACGTGTCAGATGGGACGACCAATTAGATTTTAGCAATGGGAACCTATTATTATTTTGAATACTCTAGTACAAGTTCTGGTAGGCATATTTGTGACAATGATGACATTTCTGGCAAACTGAAGAAGCGTACGTAAAGGCGGTGAATCGTCTAGGCCCAAATTTGTATAATTCCAGAATCTTTCGGAATGTTATTAAATTATTACTTACAATAATATCTCACCAAGATTTGTTAGGTTATCACAGAAATAATCGTGTAGCAGATTTACGGAAAATATTAGTTCTCTGGAAAATTAACAACCTTAAAATTGCAACGCCACGATGTTGCAAATATTTATAGCGCAAGCAGGCTTCCTCAGATTCGCATAGCTCCCTCCTGATCAGCATTTTATTCTAAATTGCATACTAATGGGAGTGTTTGATAACGAAATTGAGAGGTGGGTAAGGTAGACGTACCGTACCTCCCGTCTCAGTTGATCAGTAGTAGCTGTAACGAGTAAAGTCTTTGAAAGTGCTTAGAGTTATTCTTGCTAATCGTCATAGAACCTGCGGGTAAGTGAACTGGAGTCCAGTCAATATTCATTCAAATTTTGAATAATTTTGGGGAAAGAAATATTGTAAAAATTAAATTTAATGGGAATTTAGGAACTTTCCCTTTTTATCTGTGCAATATAAAACTTGTTGGTGCAGTGAGCACATGTATATAAAATATTATGTAAAAATACTAAAAGAGTTTTGTGGTTGTTACAGATGCTTTCAGCAATTTTAATTCTCTATCACTGAAGAATTTTTATTAAATTCTAACACTGAAATGAAGTAATATTTAAAGTAAAGTAAAGAAAGTCAGTAACAAAATAAAATTGAATTTTAAAGATAAATTAAAGTGAAGAATTGCCAGATCAGATTAGATTGTGAAAGTTTTGAATTGTTGAATATTGAATAAAAGACAAGCTGTAAGAACATTGTACATTTTGAGTGACGAATATATTGCAAGTTTGAATTTAAAAGTCATCAAGAAGTTTTAATTTTAATTTTAAATCCAGTGATTATTATCAAGAAGACGTTTTATTTTAGTTTGAAATTTATTTATTTTAGAAGATTTTCGTTTTCCTTTTTGAAACTTCACAAAAATTTAAATTTCAAAGCTAACCCATTATGTGCCAGTAAAACGGTACCGAGTAAGCAAGCCACCATTGTTTCTAATATCTAGTTTCTTTATAATAATACGTAGATAAAAATCCTACATCCCTTACACCACATATTTGTGGATGATTAAGCATTAAATATAATATGTTACATTCAACACAAATTTTAATAATTTCCGGCAAATATTTTAAGCTCCTACCTTTATTATGGATTGTAATTATTTTATTTTGGTTCTCGCAGAAATAATTTATTACGAAAAATACTATAATAAACGATGAAATATATTTTACATTCGTAGTTGTACTCGTATCATCATATTCTTTATTGCTAAACATAATAACGATTTGTCCCCGCTTTATAGTGACTTCAATTTCAGGTAATGGCAATTATTTTAACTTTGAATTACAAAGTCAGGTAAGATAATAAAATGGTGATATTGTTATACTTTATAATTGCCAACGTTCTGCATTCAGAAAAATATAGTTTATTGTGTTTAAAGTTTTATAGCGTAATTTTCTCTAATGTTTTAATATACTTTAATTAATTTAAATTAACATAAAAAGAAATTTATTGTTAAACATTTTTAGTTTCACAGTATTGTAGATTATATATTTTACAGAAGATTATATATATCTAAGAAATTTGAACCGTCTACAAAATGTGAACTACCCATAGTCTTTGTTTAATATAACAGTTTTCAAATAAACTCAATAATCAAAAATTAGCCTACTTTTGACATGACAACGTCTTAAATTAGGTTGCGGCTCGGAGTCACTCATGAAAAAGTGTAACGCCCGGTAACGTTACGATGCCCGTCCAGTGGGTCCGCCGCACGGGATCCGCACGGGATAAAGCAGATAACTGTGGGTCCGCCGCACGGGATAAAGCAGATAACTATGTTTATTCGTGAAAATGTGGAGTGCTTAGATTCGTCATTTACAACAACTACAACAATAAAGGTAAATAATTGTACACTGATATTTCATTATCGTAAACTATGATTGATTGATTAATTGTTAGATTGACACAAAAGTTGAGAAACTGAGTTTATAGGTTATGTCATACTATTGACAAATGTTGATAGTGTTAAGTAAATTATTAGTTTAAATCACTCTGCAATCAATCGTAATTCAGTCGATTGAGAAGAAACAGTGCGTATTGCTAGTCAAACATTTTAAAATAACAAATTATAACCTCTAACCTGTCATAACAGTGCGACCAAACAAACGAACTAAACCGACCAATCACCACGCGCGGAGTTAGAATTTAACTGTGTTTAGCAAGAATTTCAAATTCCAATTTTAGTAAATGTTTTATTCAACTTTACCATTTACAATAACAAATTTTAATTAATTTCAAATTATGTACAATGTTTTAGTAAACAAAATATATTTCTATAGTTAAAATTTGTGCAATTCTTATTTTCCATTCAATTCCTTGTTCCTATTGTGCAATTTAATAATATTCACATCAATAAATATTCTACCGAGAAAAAGACGTTGTCACGTAAAATCTTCGCCCGTAAAACCGACTTTACAGGCAACCATAATTTTTTTTGTACCAGTTTCTCTATGTCTTTTGTTACTGTCTGATTTATATTTGATGAGTTCATCTTATACAGTCAGAATCTGATCGAGATAGTATTAATTATAAACACGTTTGTGTTGAGTGTCTCAAATATATCTAAAACACTTTACACTATAATTGGCACTGAAGAATTCAGAATTTTGTTCCTATCTAGAAGGAGAGATGTTGGGGTTTACTCACTCAAATAACAGTGAGTAATTGTGTGACATATTATTATTATTAAGCTAATAACATACATACTCAATTAAAAAATGTTTAAAATGTATGGTAAACGTCCTAATGAAGCTTTCGTTTTATTCAAATACATGTCTGGTGCCTGAGGTAAGGTAATAAAGGACTTTGCCACTATACACCTTAAATTTTACACTGTATTGTACTATAGAATTTTAATAATATAAAAAACATGAGTATAAGGAAACGTCGTATTCAGGTTACAGGTTTTACTAATGTTGAATGCAAAACTTTAGATATATCTCTTCAAAAGAACGCATATGAGTGCATTATATCAACATGTTAAAACGTCTATTTTAACTAATTGTAATAATTTTGTTTACAAATTTATTTATTCTTTTATTACGATATTTCCATCGTGAATCAACATCACGACTTCACTAAAAACATTCACTAACGCTCAGCTAAATCCCGTGGTAAGACGTGCACCACAACGGAATTCGATTTTATATTTATATAAATAAAACGTCATGAAACATATTTAATCTACAGGTCAGTTAAATCTCGATATATAACGCGGATAGACAGATAGACAAACAGACATACAGTTAGAAATGAAACTTACCAGCACATGATAGAGTTCACTAACGCTCAGCCTGCTTCACAATCTTTTAGTTAATTAGATAAAACTCACTCAAGGTAATATATGTAACTAATATTATTAAAGCATTGCTGTATCTCAAGTACTTGAGTGGCCTAGTACTTGTACTTTAAGAGCAATCTGGTTAAACCCTTCAACACTCGAAACTTGCCTTTAAGTGTTCTTATGCTTTATAAGTTACTGATGTCTAATATGAACATATTCACTCTTAAAACCATAATCATCTTTGTGCTTCACAAGTATATAGATTTATAAATAAGCACACACAGTGCAGTCTATTACATTTGTTTTAAATTACATATGTACGGTCTCTAATGAGTCATCAACGTAATAAATCTCATTGAACTGATTTGGTACTTTTTACTTTTAGAAAACTCTCCAATTTTAGTTTTAATTAAAAAAAAAAATCATTTTTCAAAATATTAGATACGATTAACTATTAAGCATGCCACTTTGTTAACTAATTTGGTTCGTTACTAGATGAATTGATTGGCTTTCATTATTTCACAATATATTGGAATATAGGGTAAACTATTTAGTTAGGTTTTAACTATTTAATTTTCTAATATTTTAGATGCTGACTGGATTGTGCATTAAGCTCCGTTTGTATTATGCGGTACACACTGTTGTATATCTTATTATAAAGTTTTATTTATATGTCAGGTATATTTTCAACCTCATTAATGTTAAAAAAGACGTTAATTATACTACTTCAGACTCCAGAGTGGAGGAGTGAAGTCAGTTACATCTGATTTCAGACGCTGCGTAACCTATATAGTGAAATATATCGTAACCTAGGTGAAGAGTCATTCTCATTATCTCATCAGGTGTACAATTTATTGCACTAAGTTGTTTTATACAGGTTCTCTAAATGCCGTGAAACAACCGATTGTTCTACACAAAATATTGCTTTGGTAGAAATGGTTGAATTATTTATAATATTGAATGTAGCCGCATTTAAACTTCAAATTAGTGCGTAATTTAAAATATAAGGCAATCAAAGACTTAACTCCTAGAATCTTGAGTTCCATTTAGTATGAGGAGATACGAAGAAAGCCGGCAAAAATAAGCTCAAAATGAACTCTTTACATTGTTTAAACATCAGATACACCCAGACTGCCAAATATAATTCAATATTGGTAAAATATATTTTTTTTTTCATTAGGTGCACAGTTGAGTGCATGTCGATAAAATTATAGACACTTGCTCTAAGTAAGATGGAGGTTTCCAAACATTAAAATTGATTAAACGCTTCTTGATATGGCAGCGTTATGTGTAGAAATTGCGTAGCAACCGAGGTTTAAAAACTTACACTAATTATATTTGGAGGATGGAATGGAATTAAACTCAATGATCACGTTGACACAATCCTTCACACCAAGTTTAATTACCCACTGTTAGAAATATATATCCTTCTATTATCCTTTTTATCTTCACCTAATTTATACCGTGGAATATAAAGAATATTTCAAGTTCAATCTGCACAAAAGAAATCGTTTCATCTATGGTATAAAATTAAACAACTTATGAACCGTGTTGTATTTATAGAGTCAGAACTAAAACTATGAAAAATTTCTGGAAAAATATAAAACTGTCTTTCCTTAAAAAGAATCTTCCACGTCTTACGTTTCTGCTGCAATTTTAATCTCTTCAGTGACAGAATTAGTAGTAGCAAGGATTAGTGTGACTGAAGTTATTATGACTCCATGTTACATATTACTCACCAGCTTTATTTGGGTTGGTGCTTCATGAGAAAGACGACTATAGAAGACAGAAGGCGCTTTCTATGTATCAATTTACACGGCACCTTTTTGGAGCTGGTGGTTGCTGAGAAAAACGACTATAGAAGGTAGATGGCGCTCACTATGTTATATATTACACTGCAACTTTATGTGGCTTGGTGGTTGCTGAGAACGACGATTAGCTGAATGTAGATAGCGCTCACTATGTTACATATTACAAACGGGCAACTGTTGTGTGGGATGGTGGTTGCTGAGCAAAGGACGATTACTGAAAGAGGTACATAGCACTCACTATGTTTACACATTACTCGGCAAACCTTCTGTGGGTTTGGTGTGTTGTTAAGAAATATGATTACTGAATGTAAGATTAGCCGATCTCATCATGTTACATATTGCACGGCAATTTTGTGTTGGTTGGTGCGATTGAAGAAGAAATGTGGGATTACTGAATGTAGGTAGCGCCTCACTAATTGTTACATATACACATGGCAACTTTGTGTGGGGTTAAGGTGGTTCTGAGATAGACGATTACTCCCGAAGATAGAATAGCACTCTCTATGTTACACATTTACTCGGCAACCATGCTGTGTGGGTTGGTGATTTGTTTGAGAAATATGATTACTGAATGTAGATATCGCCTCATACTATGTTTACATTATTACAACGGCATTTTTGTGAATGGGCTGGTGATTTTTTTGAGGAAAAAATTGATTACTGAATGTTAGATAGCGCTCACTATGTTACATATTACACGGCATTTTTGTTGTGGGTTGGTGGTTGCTGAGGATAGACGATTACTTGAAGATAGATAGCACTCTCTATGTTACACCATTACTCGGCAACATTCTGTGGGTTGTGATTGTTGAGAAAACTATGATTACTGAATGAAGCGTAGCGCTCGACTATGTTACATATAACGCATTGGCAACTTTTGTGTGGGTTGGTGGTTGCTGGAGATAAAGACGTTTTCTGGGAACTGTAGATTAGTGGCTCATTATGTTACATATTACCACGGGCATTTTGTGGGGGTTGGTTATATGTTTGAGAAAATATGATTACCGAATGTAAGGTATCGACTCACTATGTTTTACCTATTACACGGTGCATTTTTTGTGTGGTGTTGGTTGGTGTTGCTGAGATAGACGATTACTGAAGATAGAATAGCACTCCCTCTAAGTTACACCCACCAAAAAAATTTTTTTACTCGGCAACCTTCTGTGGGTTGAATGATTGTTGAGAAACTATGATTACTGAATGTGTAGGTAGCGCTCACTATGTTACATATAAATCATGTGCAAATCTATGAGTGTGGGTTGGTGGTTGCCTGAGAAAGACGAATACTGGAATGTAGATAGTGCTTCATTAATGTTAACATATTACACGGCCATTGTTTGTGGGGGGTTGGTGATTGTTGAGAATAAATGGATTACGAATGTAAGTAGCGCACACTATGATACATATAACATGGCAAAGCTTTGTGGAGGGTTGGTAGGTTGCTGAGAAAGGACGATTATTAAGATAGATAGCACTCGTCTATGGTTCACACATTATCGGCACGAACATTCTGTTAGTTGTGGATTGTTTGTGAGACTATGATTACTGAATGTAGGTTAGCCGCTCAACTATGTTACCATATTAAAACATGGACAACTTTGCGTGGGGGTTGGTGGTTGCTGAAGAAAGACGGCGATTTACTGTGAAGGTTAAAAAGCACTCTCTATGTTAACACAGTACGCGGCAACATTTCTGTTCGTTGGTGATTGTTGAGAAATTATGATTTACACTGAATGTAGGTAGCGCCTCACTATTTTTACATATAACATGGCAACTTTGTGTGGGTTGGTGGGTTGCTGAGAAAGACGATTACCTGAATGTAGGTAGCGCTCACTATGTTACATATATCATGGCAAACTTTTTGTGGTGGGTTGGTGGTTGCTGAGAACAGACACGATTACTGAATGTAGATATGCGCATTATGTTACATATTACACGCCGCATTTTTGTGGGGGTTGGTGGATTGTTGAGAAATGATGATTACCGAATGTAAGTAGCGCTCAACTAATGTTTACATATACACTGGCAGAGCTTTGTTGAGGGTTGGTGGTTTGCTGAGAAAGACGATTACTTAAGACATAGATAGCACTCTCTAAGTTACACCATTACTCGGCAACTTTCTGTTAGTTGGTGAATTGTTGAGAAATATGAATTTACTGAATGATGGTAGCGCTCCACTATGTTATCATTATAACATGGGCCAACATGTATGTGGGTTGGGTGGTTTGCTGTGAAAGACGATTAACAGAAGCGGTAAATAGCACTCTCCTATTGTTACAACATTACGCGGCAACTTTCTGTTTAAGTTGGTGATTTGTTTGAGAAATATGATTACTGAATGTACGGTAGCGCTCTCTAATTACATATAACATGGCAACTTCTGAGGTGGGTTGGTGGTTGCTGAGAAAGGACGAATACTGAAGAAAGATAGCACCTCTCTATCTACAATATACAGACGACAACATTGTAGTGGGTTTGTGGGTTGCTGAGAAAAAACGATTACTGAAGGTAAATAGCATGACTCATCTATGTTTACACATTAGTTAACTCGGCAACTTTCTGCGGTTTGTTGATTTACTGAAAAGACCGATTACTGAAAAGGTATATGGCACTCACTATCTACATATAAGACTACAACATTGTGTGGGTTTGTGGTTGCTGAGAAAAAACGATTACTGAAGGTACAAAGCCCTCTCTATGTTTACACATTACCTACTCGGCAACTTTCCTGTGGTTTTGCTTGATTACTTGAGAAGACGACATTACTGATGGTATATGGCACTCACTATTCTACATATAAAACGACAACCTTTGTGTGGGTTGCTGGTTGCTGATGAAAGACGATTACTGAAAGGTACATAAGCACTCCTCTATGTCTTACACATTACTACGGGCAACTTTCTGTGGTTTGTTGAATTACTGAGAAAGACGAACGATTACTGAAGGTATATGGCCACTCACTATCTACAGATAAAAGACGACAACTTTGTGTGGGTTGGTGAGTTGCTGAGAAAGAACGAGTTACTGAAGGTACATAGGCACTCTCTATGTTACACACGTTACTCGGCAAATCTTTCTGTGGTTTGTTGATTACTGAGAAAGACGATTACTGAAGGTATAATGGCATCTACACTATCTACATATAAAAAGACGACAAACCTATGTGTGGGTTTGGTGGTTGCTGAGAAAAACGATTAATGAAGGTAGATAACGATCACTATGTGACACCAACCTGCCACGGCAGCTTTATGTAGGTTAGTGGTTGATGACAAAGGCGACACTGATTTCAACAATACTTTTGCTGTGTCAAGATATTTTATGTCACGCTTCTTCTTATTTAGAAATGTGTGTGTTAATGATTATTTATAGTATTTATAAAACAAAATTTCTCCTTTGTTTCCACATTTTCTATAAAATCTCTTGTAAAATATATGCGTTGAAATGTATTTAATTTCTTGAATGTGTCTTGTAACATGTCATGTTTTAAAGGGGGGTTTAAGTAAGGCCATTTTTATTATGTTTTTGAGAGGTAGAATATTTTTTTAGTTAATGACATGTTATGATTTTTACTTTCTTCCACCTACAATTATATTCCTGTAGGCTCAACAACCATCGCTGGGAGGACGTCAGCTGGCGGGGTTCCGGCTCGACCGGGTTAAGACGCGGAGTTTCAGGATACATCCGCCTCGGAGTGAAGTTCTCGCTTCAAGGGCTTGAAGCGCCTTACAGCGGACGACTCCAGTACTTACAGGTACGTAAGTACGCTGTTAATGGCCATTGGCTTCCTCGCTCTCTCGGTCTCGCTGTCATACTTTCGGTCGGTGGTATAGCAGTCGGGGGGGGGGGGGGGGGGATGTCGGTTCGAGTCGGAGTCGCGGCCCCCCACACACGCCACGATAAGGTGCATGTAAGTAGGTACTTATTTACCCTGCCAAAACCACGCCTTTACTGAAACTTGCCTAGTCCACTAACGACTAGGATAAGTACATGGCAATTAGCGTACTTAAGCTGCTACAGAATATAATAATTTTAGATATAAAGTGTAGCAAGGAAAACAGATTCAGTTACGAATAGGATTATCTTAGGTTCTATACTGAGTAAAAGATGAGTTTAAATTAAGTTTTACTCAATTTATCGTTTCTTTTCGAGGCCGCTGGCGTCGCTTGGACGTACCGTACGTTGGGCACCAGCGCTCCTGGAGCTTCAGCCCTAAGAGTAAATCTAATTTTAGTTTTACTTAATTATCGTTTCTTTTCGAGGTCGCTGGGTCGCTTTGGACGTACGTACGTTAGGCACCAGTGCGTTCCTGAATTTTGGACTAGGTATTGAAACGTAGTTTAATTTAGTTTATCGCTTTGCTTTTCGAGGCCACCTGGGTTGCTTGACGTACGTTGGCACCTGTGTTCCTGAACTTCGGGCTAGGCGTAATTTTAATTTAGTTTTTACTTAGTTTATCGTTTCTATTTCGAAGGGCCCGCTGGGTCGCTTGTCGTACGTGACGCGGGACGGTTGGCACCAGCGTTCCTGAGCTTCGGGCTAGGTTTAAAATTTAGTTTAATTTTATTTAGTTTTATCGGACTGAAAAATAATATGTTTTAGTACGCACCGAACACGGTTTTCCTCTAAAGGTAAATCTACGTCTTCTGCAAAGTTTTTAAATTTCATTAAATTCCATTATAACTTACTCTTGACCACAAAGCTGTACTCGATAGGCATTTTCTGCGGATGTTCAGGGGGCGTTTGAACTGTGTCAGGCATGACGTTCTGCTGAAGTAAAACTTGGAGGCATATGGAATTCGGAGGGTGTTGAGATTCAATTTATTTGCCTCCTATTTAAAAGAGACAGAAAAAAGGTCGGTAGAAATATCCACACAAATACAGGTTATTCACCATTCAAATTGAGGGAGTTCCATTAATTGCGGCGCTACCACAGGGCTCTATTTTTGGGACCCAATACTGTTTGTCATGACATAAATGATCTTCCCAAAACTCATCAACCATAGTAAGAGTATCATGTACGCCGGACCGACCGCACTTTTCAAACATATACATCAGAGTCTACTGCGTCAGCAGCAGTTGATGCTGCCAAACAATAGGCCTCGCTCAAGCTTCTGAATGGTTTTTTTTCAAAAAATTGGGCTTGTTTCTCAATCCATATCAAGATGGCTGTATTACGTTTTCACAATACTTTAAAGCACACAATAGTTCACATTATTCCAGGCTGTGGAACTCACCTACAACAACAAACTCATTGGCAAACATTTTTCTGCCACAAAATTTTCTTGGGTTGGCATTTGGACGAACCCCATCTCAACTGGGAATTCTCATGTAGATGTCATCTGCAAAAAGGCCTGCGGGCCCAGTCTGCTTTGCTCTACGGCCGCCTGTGCTCAGGTATGCAGCATCCGAGTCCTTACATCGCTTGTATTTTTCTCCTATGTTGAATTCTATTTTAAGGTATGGAATTTATTTCTTTGGGGTGATGTCAAGGTAACAAAAATTTTCAAATGAGTTTTCAAACATTCAAAAAATGGTGTGTAAGAGGCAAATGGTTGAAAATGGACCAGAAGGGGAGTCTTGTCAGTTTGGTGTTTTAGTGAAATTATAAACATAAATGACGTTGGACTGGTCTGGTGGGGTAATGGAGTGCTGGCATGTTTGTCTAGAAATAATCCCACTCTGTTTACTGCTGGCACGGCTTGCCACTCGTATTCAACGAGTGGGCGCGCCAGCGAACTGACAGTGCAGGCAAAAACATTCGACTCTGCATTTTTTCAAAAAAGGGCCACACTGTACATATGTACTTGATAGTTTGATAACAAGGCTGCCCATTCAAACATAAAAAATGAGAAACAGCGTGCTGCTATACTTTTAATAAGGACTTTTAAGAGGAGTATTTTGTAAACTCAAGAAGGCTTTTTATAAGAAGGACTTTTATACATGACATGTAAACTGTATTTTCCTTGTTATATATTTATTCTTTACTTTGATGTGTTCAATTGTATTGCAATTTGAACGAATTAAAATATTATTATTTTTATTATTATATATTATTATCGGGGTTTTCTTTTCGAAGGCCACTGGGGTAGCTTGACGTAGCGTTGGGCACCAGCGTTCCTGAAGCTTCGGGTCTAGGCGTTAATTTAATTTAGTTTTACTTACGTCATCGTTTCTTTTCGAGGCGCGCTGGGTTCGCTTGGGACTTACGTTGGCACACAGGCGTTCCTGAGCTTGGCTAGGCGGAATTTAATTTAGTTTTACTTTAGTTTATCGATTTTCTTTTCGACGGACGCTGGGTCGCTTGACGTACGTTGGCACCTAGCGTTCCTTAGCTTTCGAGCTCTAGGTGGAGCTAGGCGCGATTCCGAGCGTCTAGTGTTTACATTTAGCTGTTATTTAGTTTATCGTTTTCTGTTCGAGGCCGCTGCGTCGCTTGGACGGTACGTTGGCCAGCAGCGGTCCTTAGTTTCGAGCTCGAGTCGAGCTATGTGTGATTTCGAGCGAACTTGTGTTCGCATTTAGATTTATGTTAGTTATTTTTTCTGTTTTTTGGCCGCTAGGGTCGCTTGGACGTAAGTTGGCTCCAGCGTTCCTAGTTTTCGAAGCTTCAGTTGAACCTAACTAACAACTGTCGTGATTTAGGGGACGTTTAGGTGTAGGGAACAGTACTTCCTAAAGCAAATGCTGACGCCTTCCCTTTATTCCCTTTCGTTTCCGTTCGTCCTGCGATGATGAAAAGCATGCTTGATCCGTTGATCATCGGTGCTGTATTTGCTTCGGGGCATTTTTGGTTTCACCATTAAATTTCGGTTCTGAGCTGTAACTTGGAAACTACCTCTTCCCTTTCGAACCCTGGATTTTTACCCCTCTCTGACTGTTCTATCCGAGTGTCTTGAGGTTTTATATATTTTTATAAAAACTATCCCTGACCGCCGATAGTAAACGTTATAGTCTCACAAACACCTATTGACCAATAAATTGAGGATGTGAAAAACCTGTTATTGGTATTTTCAGAACTTCCTAATGGGTTTCCGTCATACGAAAGACACTCTAAATGCTATGTTAGTCACGGATGTTTTGTAATAACATCTTTTATTATTTCGTGTCGTAACTTCTAAAAATAATTAGTGAGGAAATGTTTGATCTGACCTTCAGTAACTTTAAATGTAACTTAAATTGTAGGGGTTTTTATAAAAAATACAAAATTTAACTGACGCAGTAAAAGTAGACAGTCTTGCTAGGGGCTTCTACTTAAAACTTGGGGGGAGACAAACATTTCCATACATCAACACTAGTAAGTTTTTTATATAAACACCCCACAAATTAAATCACTTAATCTGTATTTACTAGTAAATTAATAAGGGGAAGGCGAGACACCCGGTATAATTTGTATTTTGTGTAAGATAGTGTACGTTACTCCACATGACAGGCTTCGCTAATGTTGCATGACACATTTTGAGTTTATAGCTTGTTTAATTAGACTACATGCATTACCATGTCACATTTTAAAATCTCATACTATTGTACTCAGTTTGATAGAAAAATTTTACCTCCGATTTTCTCGTTCCCATTATAATTAGAGTTAAGCCCAATACAAAACCCACATAAAGGAAAAATTAAGTTAAAATAGTAGTAACATACCAGTTTTTAAAATGCTTTTGTAATATCAACTTTTAATGATATACTCATATTATTTATGTACTTGTATTTTTATTATTTTATAAATACACATGAAATATTATTTTTTCCGTAAGAAATATTTAAATTTAAAACTGGAATATTGTACAAAATATTTTATTTAATTTATTTCCAATAAAATAAACAATACCAGTAATGACCAATAACCATAAAACTAATCGCGAGTAATTGTGCATTGACAACCAGTTTGACTGTACATTTTAATATGTATTTATTCCATACAATAGAAACGTTTAACAATCTAGATACAATAAGTTATAAAAACGCCTCAAAATTACACTACTCTCTATATTAAATCCACACCATATTGATCCCACAAAGCCACAATGTTTACTTCATGAGTAAAGTGTAAGGAAAACCTTACACAGTGTTTTCGACTGTGATATAAATGTTTAAAATTTACTTTACTTTTTAAATTTGTTACGACTTAAATTTAAGTTTTATCACTCAGAAATATATCCGAAAAGATAACTCTCTGTAGACAAATATACAGTGTACTACGTCAAATAAAATATTTATTTTTGTTTTTTATATTGACCTTAGAAAATTTTCCGTTGAAATAGTGTTTTAAAATAAGTGAATGTATTATTAAATTAAATAACAGTAACAAAATATTTGTCTCTTACATACTATTTTAAAACATTGCTTTGACTATTACTGAATTTGTTATTGCTTAATGGCAATAGAATATTTTGCATTCATGAATCCTAGTTTTATGTCGTAGTAACATAGGCAAATTGAGTCTCATGTATATCATACATCACTGTGCGTAGCTTGTAAACATTATGAAATAGATCTCTTTGTATTTTCGGTCTGCGATGGCTGTGACTATAAAAATATGTAGCTATTGTCTCTTTCCTATACACAGCGCAGGTTTATGGGTAAGCAAAGCTTGTGTAGATGTCTCACAAGATCACATGACATGAGTGTTAGTCATATAATTGTAGTTCTCACATACTGCCAGTTAGATAAAGGGCCAGAATTCTCATATTAAGCTGAGTTCAATAGTCCTGGAAAGGGCTGGAATATGTGAAGTTAGATAATCGGTCCAGCATCCAACAAGTAGTAATAGAGTGAATTACAAGTAGTGTATGTCTCTAGTTACTTGAGTTTTGAAATAAAAGTAGATAACTATTTGTGTGTATGTGTTGTCCCAAAGTACTTCGTAAATTAGTAGGTTATCTATGTGGTGTTTGAGTGGTCTCTAAATACATGGATGGAATAAAAAATAACTACCGTATGTAAAAGTCTGTTTCCTGGTTACTTGGGTTAAGTAATATATTAACTATTTTGAGTGCTTAATAAGTGTTACACGGGTTAATGGAAAAAACAAAAGAATAACTAACTATATATAACGTTATGCCCGTGGGTACAAGAGACATTTGAAGTTGGATAATATTTTTTATTTTTCATCCCCGGATGCTTTGGTGAATTTAAAAGGATATATTTTGTTTAATTTTTTTAGTCTCTCAATATTTGGGAAAAATGGAAGAAGCTGTTATTCATAATGTTTTAGTCACAAATATTTAAGTGAATTAAAAGGGCGTAACTAATGTCTACTTGATATCTTCGTATCAGTACATTTCCTTAACGGTTTTAATGGCTTTCCGTTACATTTTATTGGTTTTGCTGACAATTTAAAACATAGTTAGTAATATATAATTTAATTAACGTAAAGATTTATTATTCCTTAATTTTGGGGCGTTACTATCTCTATAAAACATTTTTGCTAATGAATCAAACGCAAATCGAAACCCCATTTCACCATTCCTTTCCCTATCAATTGTAAACGATCTCCCACTGGTAATTTGGATCGGTATTCCAACGCAGTTTAATTGAAAAGCAACTGGCATAAGTCCTGCAATTAAATGGGCTAATTCCTCATCAAAGTGAACGTAACTGGATCTCTGTTAAAACCTCTGGGCCTTAATCTCACAACTTCAATTTGAATTTATCTGTGAATATTAGATTATTTTATTTGCAAAATCAGTGATCTGAGAAGACGAAAAACGACTCCAAAAGTGATAGGAGTGGTAAAGCTGTCATGGTAAAGCTATCAAATTACAGCTATCATCTGGTTGATAGTAATCATGTTAAGGAATTCACATTTTTGTGTCTTTTAGGACTTTACATAGACTTTAATTTGGATTGGTCAAACATATTAATCAGTAATTTCAAAAAAGAAGTGGCTCTATAAACTCATTGAGATAGTTGTTGTCCACATCTTTATGTACGAAGACGTTTAAGTTGGTTTATTTAAGATATTTTGTCCCTATTCTGATCTTTGGTGGAACAGCCTCAGGTAACTCTATTATGATAGTTTTTGACCTTTTAGAGTGATGTGGCCTGGACGGTGTTGACAGTTGACGGATAGTATTTACTAATGTAAACCTATTGACTTTGCCTTTACTGTTTATTTTTTCTATCTCGATGTATACATTAAAAAACCTCCAAACTAGCTTTAAATATTATGTGTATTATAATTATTATATTTATTGTTATAATTTTCTGTATTCTACCAGAAACAGATAACAAAATATAACACTCCAAAAGTTTGTGTTAGATATATAGATATATATTTAATAATATATATATATATATATATATATATATATATATATATATATATATATATATATATATATATATATATAGTATATAAGAGATCGATGAGTTCAATTTAAACCTTCCAAAACGAATAATAAATTAGATATATATATATATATATATATATATATATATATATATATATATATATATATACTATGTAAATTATTTCTAATGTTTAGTAATTGTTATTCTGGCCCATATTAGGTTTCACGGACTGAGAAATATTGTTAATTTTTAAAGTTCAAATAACTTTCATAATTTAAACTATTTTACTCGAGTATACTACTGGCTTAATTAAATAGTGGGGTAAAGTGTTAGCTGTGATTATTTCAGTAGCAGAGCAGGAGTATTTTTCTTTGCACCACGGTGAGAGTAGACCACAATTCTGATGTTTGTTGATACAACTGCTAAGTTTGGCATTGTCCCAACACACTACAGCCGCTACCTTGTTTACAGCCAACAATGTTTCATGTCACATCTGTTCACTCTCTTCTCTGTCCTATTTGAATAATGGTCATGAACTGCTAGGCTCATTAAATAGTTAGAGACAAACAACGCGACTGTTTCATTAGCTGCGCAGGTGTCTGTAAATTTGCTCTGGCACGTGTACGAGTGTAGACTAGAACTCGTTCTGGCTGTTGACACAACTGCTAAATTTGGCATTATCCCTCCACACTATAGTCGTTGCTTTGTTTTTGCGCATGGTATTTAATTCTTATCTTCTCTCACCTATCTGCGTATTCTTATTTTTACTTTAGCAATGGTCACATTGTTACTATTATCATATTTTCAGTACATTTCAAGTGAAATGTACTTTCTCAGACTATAACGCTGAGATAACTAATGTCGTTATATAGATTTAACGTAAAAAGAAATATTCAATATTGTAAGATTTCTTAAGACACTAGTTCAAGTATGCAGAAATAAATTAATAGCTGTTACAGTCTTTACACAACGCAAATTTTTCTTTTAGTATACGAATATAAAATGAGAGAATAATGAGAATAATGATTTATTCCAGCATTTAAAATGCACAAAAACAAACTAAATGAAAATTTCCCTGGAAAACACTGACCACTCTTACAAGTATTGTGGTCAGTGATTGTACTAAATAAAAACTAATAAAATTCTTGAGTCCATAAATATTTCGTTGCTACAAGTTGAGCCGCACTTTGTGGCGTCTGTCAGACACAGCTGACTTTTACCTTGCTAATTATAATTAACAAACTACAAAACATAATCATTTAGACTAAAGACAAAATATACTTGAAAAGCTGTAGTACTTCATCCAACAATATTTTACTGTATGCTTATACTAAACAAAAAAAATAATACTCACAGTATTTAAAAGAAAACTTTTTAATTAAAAGTGACAATTAAACAGAAAAATAAACAAATCTAAGTAAACTTTAATTTTAAGCCCGTTTAGACGTGATATACTGTAAAAAGAGTTAAACTAGCGAATTAGTTAATGAGTAATTTGTTTCTACTATAATGGTTTTAGATAAAACAAAAAATGTATAATATTTAAAGATTTATTGCAAAATGTACATAACACTAAAGTAACTATAAATTTGTATTAGTTATGTAAAAGATAAGAGCCAATATAATTTCAACATTTGCTCCGCCAGGAAAACGTATATAAAGGTAAAATGGATCTTATATTTTACACAAATATTATAAATAAATATATATATATATATATATATATATAGATTATTCTGTGAAATAACCTCTGACTAATGGTACCATAAGGATTTTAGAAATACAACATATCGATTTCCATTATCCTGACTGTAAATAATTGTTGAATGAGCAACAGATAATTGTTTAAATCAGTGTAACACATACGTAATGGTAAGATTTTTTGTAAATGAAAAACCCTCAACGTGTAATTTGACTCTAATTAATACATCCCACCTAACTTGGTAAGGATCGCCCAAGTGGAACTAGTTAGACGCAACATACAATGTAACAACGAGTGTCCAAAGTCCTTGAGCAGCCAGAATCCTATTGTAAGAGCAACAACAATCCAGTCAAGTGTCTCATTAAGTCCTAGCCCTTAGCAGTCCGCACTTGCGATCCTCAACAATCTCCAGATAAGAATCTGCCTACGAAATCAAGTTATAGGTTTATCTTATCCAAGCCTTTCTAAAAAG
The DNA here is from genome assembly GCF_021130785.1 of Homalodisca vitripennis. NCBI lineage: Eukaryota > Metazoa > Arthropoda > Insecta > Hemiptera > Cicadellidae > Homalodisca > Homalodisca vitripennis. The sequence continues at coordinate 80,442,800 of NC_060213.1, forward strand.
AACCATTCAGTGATGTTCATTACTTATGGATTTCATATTTCATTTAACATCCAAAATCGTTTTACGTACGCCATGAATAAAAGAACTGCGTTATATCATCCCTGGAAACCAATAATTTACAATATTCAATCTTTTGACTTCTTCATATTCAGGATACAAAAAAGTTTTATCAATGTTAAAGTCTATGTCTAAACGCTGTAGAATATTTTTTTATATCAACCACAAACTCATGATATGTATAAAACAATAATAGATCAATATCATATCAGTAATTAATATTTATAAAAAGGGAATAATAGTGACGTAAGATTAAATTTAACGACATTTTATGCACATTAAAATTAATCAAAATATTGAGGTTGAAAGTTTCACATTCATTGAAGCACTTGAAGTGAGAAGAACTGTAACAGCAAGGAGGAGCGTGCTTGGTGAGTCAAAAGTACGTTTGAAAGGCGACTGTATAAAGGGAAGTTGCGGCTTACTGTGTGACATTATACGACAGCTTTGTGTGTGTCAGCGGTTCCAGAGAAAGACGAGACTGTTGTCAACCGAGCTTTACGATATATCAGATATCGAGCACAAATTCAGCAATTCCTTTATAAATGTCCTTATTCAATATTTCTGTTGTAGAATCTGATGTATTACATTTTCTTTAATCAAAAAATATTTAAATCGGTGCAAATTCTTTTGTCGCATTACATATTATAATTCACTATTCCCACACAAGATTAAACGTCCCATACAAAAGTCCAGTACCCAGTTATTATAACGTTATTTTAAAATAGAAAACTCCTATAGTTTACAGTTCTATTGTAAATTAAAAGTTAGGAAACTTGTGTATATTGTAAAATTTCGTGAACAAGAACAGTAGAGTTTACATAATGTTCTCGATGATGAATTCATATACCGTGAAGCCAAACTGGCATTACATATTATATGTGTAAAACTCACAAATTCTACTTCTTCTATGTTCCTTCTAGTCCGATGTTGTCAAAGATTTTCAAATATAAATTAATGATTACCCATTTTCTTTCTTGTTAGACATTGTATTATACTTTTCCCAAGCTACATTTCAAATTCCTAGAAAATTTCAAATGCATTACTTACTGAATAAAACTTAAATTTTTTATTATTAGTAATTTTTGGAGTATATGTGAATTATTCATGATAAATGGGTATAGTATGGAAAAGATGATGTAGCAGCTAAGCTAGGTATGGATACACTAATCTCGTTTATGTTCTCGTTTTATGTTCTTGACCAGTAACAGAAGAGAGTGTATGAGGGATGAGGAATAGGCTGATTACAGAAAGATATGAATTATTTGTCCCAGTATTTTATGAACATAGGAGGCTAAATACATCGAGAAAGATAAGGCATAGAAAAAATTTCAAAATTCAATCTGATCGGGATGAGTCCTTGTGCAGCACAAATTAATTCTGTAGTCAATGCGAAGAAGTAGAAATGGCGTTCCTTAAATTTATTCTGTATTGTCGGGTCAATTTACTACTTCGCGAAAGGGTTAGTCTTTTATTTACTAAAATTCCAAATACTAAATGTATTAAAAGTTTTACTTTTTTTAATGAAACTAAGAAAGAGGATAAATATTTCATTTTAAATTAAATCATAATTTATCTTTAACTCTTACAGGAATTAATTGTATTTATTACATGAGGTGGTGACCATTCTTATGGAAATGAAGTTATTGTGACACTAAGAATGTAAAATAGTATTTTTTTTTTAATTTCTCCCTTTATTAGAAAACAAACTTTGTTGGAATATAAATTGTTATATTAATAAAGCAGTTCAATTTAAAACCATATTAAAAATGGATTTATACTATGAACCTAGAAATCGATTACAAACTGTTTTAAAGATTGCCTCTATAATGACTGAGATGTATTTTTAATTAGAATTTTTATTTTAAGTAACTACTTCATTTGGCAGACTATGAATGTATGCACGGAGGAAAACGTTTGTTTCGCGTCACATAACGAAGCGACTGATTGTAGTCGCTAGGGACTGAACTATCGTGGCCATTTTGATGTCAGGCAGGGCGATTCTCCGCTCAGTGGCTATCAGTGAGAGGTTACTATCGATCTATTTAAGTGTCTACATTTTTTGATTAGTTATGGATTGGTTTGAATAAATCTACGAACTACTAATTTATTTATTTATTAATCCAATGTAAAATTAATTAACTTACTGCACCATTAAATAGCAGTATTTAAAGGTCGTCGGATTCTAAATTGAATTTCAGCTCGTTTAATATTAATTCCTATTCTAGTTGGGTACTAAAATCGTCCTGACGAAATTTAAAAAAAGATTTTAAAAAATTGATTAGATCTTTTCTAGCTAACAAAACAGTAGTATAAATTAATCCTAGAAGAAAATTACCATTTCTGTTGATTATATTCATACCTTTACCCTAAACTTAAATTGGCTTAAAAAATTAAATAAGTTAAAAACAGAATTTAGTATAAATTATTATGAAGAAATGTCAAAATCATTAATTTACTTTTTAAAACATAAGATAGAGTTAACAACGTTAAACTATAAAAACATAAGTACAACGAGATATTGAAAAACTACAGATGCTGTATTTACAAAATATTTAGCAACAGTAAATATCAAATATTAACATTTGTTATTTAAAATATTTAGTGTCTCATATTATTCTAAAATAACTTTTTATAATTAGCAAACGTACTTTTTCTTGATACGCGACTGCCTTTCGATTTTTTCATATGTATTTAACAACCTCAAAATTGTGCGAAACGCTTCACTTAAGCAAATTCTTACCGGTTTTCTTCAAGCCTACAATACAAGTACAATAGACCATCTTCAGCATTCCCAAAACTGGCTAATAATTGCTTGGTACATTTCCTGCAGTCCTAAATGCTGTCAGTTTTGTATACACTCGTATTATTTTAAATTTCCGAGTAAGCTTTTACATAATTTTCACAGAATACATACAAATTTTTACTACAAATTACAAGCCTGCAAGTAAAAAGTGAAAATGCTGTGGAGACGTTTCTCTCTTTTTTTCTTTATGTACTTTAACATGTTTATGTTAGAATAGAGACAATATTACGTGCCTGTTGACAGACAACTCTAGCTACCTCAGTTACCTGGAGCATTTGCACAGGCAAAGGCGTAAATTCATTAAAACTTGATTTAAATTCTTACCAACATTAATATTTGTTTAATAGCTGTTTTTTTTTTTACTGGAACCAAGTGGTGTTAAAAATTTTCAAAAATTATTAAGCAAAAGTATATTTTAACTTAAAATACGAGAATTACTTTTAAAAATTACGGTAAGTATCAAATGAATTCCAAATGACTCCTTTATCCTAAACGTTTTTACTTTAGAGTGAAAAGTTGTGTTGGACATACTTATATATTTAAACATAAAAAAACAGATTTAAAAGTGAATTATTTTATTTTTTACCGCTATGTAACTATTTTTAAATTTTTCTATTTTTTTATTTTTTTCGCTGAGGAGGATTTAAGGTAAACAAAACAAAACAGATAATCCATGTGATTATTATTATCAGCAAGGGAGCATGCATATCTTCAGGACTTATGCAAGGTACATTTTAAGAGGCTTCTATATATGTTTTCATATCAGAATTTTTCATCGTTTTGAGCTGTCGTCTGGAGGCCGTAATGGAGGTTAACATGGTAGTTGAACCTGTGATTAGTAATCCAGATATCTAACTACCTTATCATTATGGGAAATATCCCAGTACCTATGCAAGCAACTACCAGAGGGAATGCGTACTAAAAATGAAATCAATACTAAAAACAAAATTGCTAAAATGTAAGAAATATATTTCTCGATCTATATTGACAGAAAATATTTTGTCTGATGTGATGAGTACTAACAACAGCAGAATTTTGTGATATATTTTTCTAAACACTCTTTAGACAATTTTTACAAACGTTTTACATTCACAATCATTAACTTTAAATAAATATTTAATCTACAGTGCTTTATGTATTCAATAAATTACCAAGATGTTTAGAAGGAATAAAACATTTGTATGGGTATCATATTTTTTAGCTGAAATAAAATAAAATATGAGTTTTCATCATCCTTGTGCGACATTGAGAAATGGTATTTTACTAGTGTTAAAATATGTGAAAACTCCTGCGCCGAATTGTTAACAAGAAGTTTAAGTTTTAAGGTGAATTATTTTGTAAATATTTAACTTTTCGGTAAGTTAGAGAATCTACAAATCAACGTAGCCTTAAGATATATAATGCCTATATTCAAAAAGAAAGTTTTATTAGTACAAGTCTTATTTCACTCTTGGAACCAGTTCAAGTGAATCAAAAGCACCTTTGAAAGACAGCTGCAGAAGGAAGTTGCGGCTCAGTACGTGGTGTATTATATGGCCGCTTTGTCCGGATCGCTGGTTGCCGACAAAGAGACGACTGCTAGCAGCTGAGTTTTCCCGTCTCAGAATATCACCTCATGCCATCTGAATATTTTTCGGAGCTCTTCGGAGAGTCGACTGCCACTAGTGGAGATTACCCGTGTCAGAATATCACCTCATGTTTTCTTGAATATTTAGGACGAATCCATATTTTCAGAGCAACTCTTCATAAGCTTTTCTCACCACTGTGTTTATTTAAAAATTTATTATTGCTATACATTTTAAAATGGCGTTAGTGAATGATTTTACATTGGTCTTATAGGTAACCATGTTTATAACGACCAAATATCAGAATAAATAGATTTGGGAAGAGACTGAGTACAATTGTACGAGACTATATAATTTGCACACTCGTTCAAAGGTTGAAAAAAAAGATAGTATATAGTAAAGTCAATATTAAATTCCGTGTTAAGATATGATTTCAACGCACACTTTGCATTATTACTTGAACTTCTATGTAACCTAACTTAATGAATAAAAACTTGAATGCCGTCATGACAATCATGTGACAAGATATCTTGATAAATATTTAATTTTTAGACTTGGAATTTTGAGAAAAAACGAATGAGTTCAATAATGGTGAATGCTCAATCATGAGATTTGGCTACGCGTTATGGAAGCCTATTATTCAGTGCTCTGACACAGTTACTCCATTGTCTGCAGGCGGCCTGTAAAACATGTGTTTTAGGATTCTCTCTCTCTCTCTCTCTCTCCTCTCTCTCTCTCTCTCTCTCTCTCTCTCGTCTCCTCTCTCTCTCTCTCTCTCTCTCTCTCTCTCTCTCTCTCTCTCTCTCTCTCTCTCTCTCTCTCTCCTCCCTCTCCTCTCTCTCTCTCTCTCTCTCTCTCTCTCTCTCTCTCCTCTCTCTCTCTCTCTCTCCTCTCTCTCTCTCTCTCTCTCTCTCTCTCTCTCTCTCTCTCTCTCTCTCCTCTCTCTCTCTCTCTCTCTCCCTCTCTCTCTCTCTCTCTCTCTCTCTCACATATATAATACTTATATACTTATATATTAATAATTAAAATATGAAACATAAACCATGCCCTAGTGACGTTGGAGATGTAATTTTAATCAATTAGATCTTAATCTATGTATTACATCCTTACTCGCTACTCTAGCTACACTAGGTCCCATTTTACCTCAAACTTACACAATAAAACAGGCTTACTGATATCCCAAACTGTCTGATCTCTCTTGTACCGTACTGGTGTATAACATTTGTCATTAGTATTCCCTAGTTAAGTAAGTTATTGTTGTTCAAAGAAAAATACTCCTCAGCTACGAACTCTATTTTGACGTTACATGTTACTTTTCTTAGAGTAATCTTAGAGAGGTATTATCTTGAGTTATGACGTAAACTAGGAAGCTTAACACAACAGGTCTGAGGTAACTTATATTGATTTGGAAAATTCCAATCTTTGCACTCAAACCTGTCCCGGTCCTTTAGGACGAACTATTAATTAATTAATATGAATATACCTTTGAACACTTTTGTATTTGTTTTGGCACAATTTACATTTCGGATTCTAAGAATCTATCTTCAGGACTTGTATAGGTTAAGGTGGACTATTTATTGTTCCTCCAACTACTGTATAAAATCTTTCTAAAGTCAAAGATAAACACTTTTTTACCTTCTGAGGAAAGTTGTAGTAATTTTAAGGAAACGGCATCGACGCAAGTATTTTTCTTGCTTCTCAATATAGTATTATGATTTCCTCATCAGATATTTTTTCGATCGTTAATAATGACGTGAGGCCACTGTGTAACAGCCTTCTTTAATTAATAACAGATTTATCAAAGTCGGTAAAGTAGTTTAAATAAAAAACTTTATGGAATTACATAATACATTGAACATAGGTTCCAAAACGATTAAACTATTTCAAAGCAGAACCCAAATCATTTTTAGGTACTTTAAATTTTGCTGCAATCAATGGTATGCGATAGGATAGAAAAAGTGAGTATATTATTTTAATCAGGACTAGTTAGGAGTAATTGGGAGATCATAAGTAATATTAGAGTACATAAGAATACATAAAAATATGCAGCTATAATGTATTTATAATGGATTTCCTCGTGAAATCCTCGCAAAATAAGAAAATCTACATAATACAAAAGTAAATTACTCATTTGCTACACAACGGCTCTGTATTATAATGGTAAAAGTTATTACATTCATATGACACTTTACAGGGGACATACATTTAGCTCTTGAAATTATGCATGCAGCCTCTACGAAGCCTATTACGCAAAGTTTAATGTGACGCACTCCTTTTAAAAAATGAGCTAGCAAGGCTTTAGGTGTCGTTAAAATAGTAACACATGTAAGTTATGTAAATTTAGACTACATAATTTACATAATACAGCATTCAGCAAATATGCATACTTTTTTTCCTTTTAAAATTTTTAGTTAAAAATAAACCAATAAATTTTATTAAAAATATAACCCAGAACTGAAAGTCTGACAGTGAAAATTGTAAAGCTTGTATACATTTAATTCAAATCTCACTTTTTCTCGCTTTCACTTTTCAAAATCCCTAGGTGAATTGAAGCTAGTCATTTAATTATGCGACAGAAAGTTACTGATGGAGTCATAAATGTGAATTTCATAACATAAATAACTTAAAACTATTTTCAGATATATAATACAGAAAATATATTAGTAGATTATTTGGCAACTGTGGGTGAAGAAGGGAAAGCAGGTATTAGAAAGTCGGATTTCATATACCTTTCTTACTTGGGAATTAATTAATTCCTAACCTACTTACTGAACAAACACAACAACCTCATTAAAGTAATCAGTGCTACTCTAGTGATGTTACGTCTCCTCCAGTCTAGTCTGTAACATTTCCCTTTTGTCATCTCCTAATTACATAAAAAGTGTTTGTTAGGACTTTATATTCATCAATAGGCACATATGAATATGTTTAGAAATAAATATTTTATTTGAATCCCATAACACTGACTTTTTAAAAATTGCTATAGTATTCCTTTTTATAATTATTCTTTTAATTATTAAATTTCATAAACATTACTTTATCTGGTTAAAAAGAGATGTATTTACCAGTTGCAGAACAGTGTAATATAATATTTAGTTCGCTATGAAAACAACCATCTAACTAATTCTGTCCTACTGTAGAATTACTGTAGAATATTTTTAAATTTAATTTTAATGGTAGCACACTCACCCGGCAAGTGAGAGATCCGGGTTCGAGTCCCGGCGGAGCAAGTACTTTTTGTGATTCAATGTTTATTGAAATTAAATTAGGCTATGGCCACTTATACAAATTTGATGAATATATGGTATTTTATGGTTATTGATTAAAATGCACTTAACATGTTTTGGTTTAGCACTATTAGTAATACAAACGCAAAAAAACACATGCATCATAAAAAATGTTATTAAATAAAAACAAAATTTTCTTAAACATAGACTAAACTATGTAGCAAAAGTATAAAGTATGTGTGTAAACTTTACGTCTCCTGATAACAGAATTTTACTGTAATCTCCTCAAAGTTTGCCTGAACGTAACCAGAAAACTTTGGGTTTTCCGTATCACATTTTACTTCTTATCGAAACCGAAACTTTACTGTTTTATTTTGAACATCGGAATACTTGTGCTCTTTCATATTTATTTAATTACGTATATTATATTCGAGTTTAATTTGGTTACATTAACCACTATCAGCCTACTTTATAAGTTTCTTAGCATCTTTAAGAAAACCACCATAATGGAAAAACTATTTATGTGTTTTACAAATTTTCTTCGGTATAAAACAAACATCCCGACACAATTAGTCGAACGTTCATTATTCACTATTCAATAAAAAAAATTAGTAACTACTTATTTAGAGCTTTCATTCTCATTGCTGTCCTAATTAATCAAACCAAAAGCTCTGTCAGTTTTAAAGTTAGGTTGTTAACAATAAGAAGAGTGACTTCTAATTATTTTAGTTTAAAGATAACACAACACATAGATATAGTGCCTTATTAACATTTAGTTACTTTTTATCCTGGTTCCAAAATTATTCGTGCAATGTTTGGCATTGTTTTGCTGTAATGCTCAGCTCATTATTTACTTAATACTCTAGAAAAACATTGCCTCATTAGGTTCTTTGTTACAAAATAAGAGTGAGGCGTATAAATAAACAAACACGTCATTATTAGCAAGTCAGTTGAAGTTAAATGAGTATATTAAGAGACTTTTTGTTCAGTGAATCTTGTACTATAATTAGGTCTCATAGACAACCCCCTTGTTAGAGACGACGACCTCAAGTACATGCAACGTGTACAGAGGAGGAAAATGGGTAGACAGTGATTCATTACAAAAGCTTTTGTTATTCTAAAAGTTCTATACTAATAAATACAATTACTATTTTTTTAATTATTTTGTGTTTTATTATTAACTTCTTTCAGTTTTGTTAAATCAAGTTTCGCTTGGATTAGCAAAGCAGTGAATGTTTTTAATACTGTAGGTTTTTATATTGAATGTAGTATTCCTACCGGCTCATTCGGAATAAAGGTAGTTTTCTGATAAGACCGTCATCTCAAAGTGTCAATCCCAATATGCATTATTAACTTAGTTGTTTTATTGGCACATCACGGATGTATAAATAACCCTTAAACCCCCAGATTATAATAACCCTTAATTCCAACAGGCATTTTAATATAATACACACTTTCAAATATTAAGAGAGGCCACAACTGAAACTCTAAGAGAAATTATGTTTATTACTATGTACGTTTCCTTCCTGAGATTGAAATGTTTACTGAGATGAAAAATATATTTGTAAACTTATTTTCCTATTAAAATTAAATTTTTTACTTTTATAACTTTCAACGACCAATATAATTAAGTATTAACATTAATACAAAAATAATTACACAAAAAAAGGTTTTTAATCTATCTTATTTCATTTACCTCTTAAAATACTCAAAGTAAAAACTTTTTCAAATACCGCGAAATTGAAACGTTTTATTAAGAAACCATTCAAGCTGTGTACAAATACTCTCAATAAACAAAATTTGTCTAAATCTATCAATAAATACAATAATTGTCATGAACTGAATGAATTGTCAATTATTTCCACAATGTTGTACTATAATTAAAACTTTGCACGCTATTTATCTAGGAACCAAACGTGATCTTAAAAATACTTGAGAACTTACACCACTTTATGTGACTTGAGAATTCTCATTTTTTTGCTATAATGCATTATTTCTTATATATAACGATTCCAAACTTTTAATGACTACCATCATGAAACTTTAAGAGAAAACTAAAAATGTACAATAACATTTATTTATAATTATGTAATGTGTAAAACTATCGGTTTGAATCATTGCTGTGAATTGAGTTGATATTGTGTGAGTTGAGATAAAACTTTCCTTCAATGTACAAGACCACTATCTTGAAACTTTTGGTTAATGCTCACGAACAAACTCATTTAAAACCATGTGAAACTACTACTTTGTGACAAGTTAATTCTAGATAATGAAACACTATGGCAGTTACAGTATTCACAAGCTTGTGTTATATTACATAAGCACATACATGCATCTTGTAAATAAAAATTATTCATTAATGTGTTAAATGTGTGTCTTTCACTGCTAATCTCGAGATCAGCAGACCAATTCCTCTAATTCTTCTATTTAATGTTTGGTTAGATTGCGAGGAATGTTTAAATGAAGAGAAAATTTGTTAAATATAATTAAAATATTATAGAATATAAAAAAGTATTATGATTTCTTTTTATAATTTTAATTTCACGGACAGTAAACTGCTTGTTGTTGTTTGATTTTAAAACATTTTAAATAAAAAGCACGAAATTATTAATACTGTTCTTACGACCGCTATTAGTAAAAATGTAAATGTTTGAATATTTATCTTTAAAATAAAAGATTTATTCATTTCTATTGTAGTTGCAGTAAAGATAATGATAATTCGTAGTGTATAACCGTCGGCAGATTACTGCAATGATGCATCATTCTCAAGTAAAGCACCCACCCATCATCATTATAGCATAACTGGATGTTATATCCCGAGTCAAGTGCTTGGAGAAGTTGTCGAGATTTGCAATGGTATATTACTGCAAATGATTATTCCTTATAGTCACATTAAATAGACACTTGCGTTTATATAGTTTTTGGACTTTACCTTCAATATTTAATATTTAATAATGAATGTGTTTAATTTACTTTAAAGAGTAATAACTGGTTTTGTAGAGTAGGAATAGTTTAAGGGCGGAGTTTTAAATTCTCTATGTACAAAAATATGGCCTGAAAGTATTATAAATAATATTAAAAAAAAACATTTATGTCTATTTTTCGCTCAATGAAATGTTAAAACATGTAGGGAAATCTCTAGTACTGTAATTTAAGGACTTCGCTGGCTCAACGTTGTCTTTTTCCTCACCTCAGATAAATGTTTTTTTTACATCTAATAGTAGGTAAACAAAACATAACCTTGAAAGAAACCAAATCGCAGAAGGAATACTACATAACAAGGTACCCCATAAAAGGGAGAGAGAGAGAGAGAGAGAGAGAGAGAGAGAGAGAGAGAGAGAGAGAGAGAGAGAGAGAGAGAGAGAGAGAGAGAGAGAGAGAGAGAGAGAGAGAGAGAGAGAGAGAGAGAGAGAGAGAGAGAGAGAGAGAGAGAGAGAGAGAGAGAGAGAGAGAGAGAGAGAGAGAGGGAGAGAGAGAGAGAGAGAGAGGAGAGAGAGAGAGAGAGAGAGAGGGGGGGTGAGAGAGAAATTAATTTTCTTATATGAAAAAAATGTTGTAAACATCGTGATAAAGAAAACCATTCACCTTTTAAATTAAAGACAAATATTTTTATCGTACGAATAAGCGATAACTACAATTTAACGAAGTATACAATTTATGCAAATAGGAAAGGTTTATGATGTTTGCAATTGGTCTGCTAAGAATAAACTATGTGTAAAAGCCCGAAATTAACAATACTGCTCCTACAAACTTTTTCGTCTAAATATTAAGTTTTAAATATATGTATTCATTTCTAATCCTACTTATCTGAAGATAGGTTTCATTCATAATGTTAAACCTTTGTAGATTGCTGCAAAAATTACAACAGAAAGCCAAGTACCAAATGACGTATCTTTCTCCAGTAAAGCACCCACCCATCACCGTCATAGCATAACTGGATATTATATCCTGAGTCAAGTGCTTGGGGAGGTTTTCAAGAGTTTTGTAATGGGTTATTATTACTGATGGAGTTGTCCTTAAACTCATATTAAGGATTTTTACGTTAGTAACGTTTTATACTTTACTCTAAACATTTATGGGAAATAAAGTGCGGTTTTACTTCATGAGTTTAATTTACATTCTCGCTTCTTTACATAACATTAATGGTTTATTAAATGATATATGTTGTGTAAAACTGAGATCTCATGTGTAGAAAAAATGTAATTACCTTACAATGTGAACCGATGAAATAATAACCAATTTTGGGGGAAAATTTCTAGTTTTCTTATGATAATAATTCATGATTTTATTTTTAGTAAATACATTTTTTAAAAGAAATTTTAATAACTGTTGACTGACAAATAAAAACGTTTCGACTCTAATTTAAACCAGAACCTCTCACCCTGGGTTGTAAAAATACAAAACAACACGTATTATAACAAACCAGTGACATCATTTTTTAGCCTAATGCTGGTTTTGTACAGTATTTTAAGAGTTTAAGAGCGAGATTAGTAGTTATGTCTAGGAATATGTATTAAAACCCATTATACATATAGTATTGATTTAATAACTGAAATTCTTCCAGTGCAATAAATATAAATCTCAAAACACGAGTAACTTTTACATTCGTTGTTAACTATATTAACTAAAATAATTTTAAAACATATGATTTTAATTACATATTATATTACAACAGATTATTAATTATTAATGAAGTATTTGCAAAATATCACCACAAAGACATTTAATCCTGGGGTTTCAGCGTAATAACAATCACTTAGAATTAGGATTAGTATGAATAATTTGGAATCTTAAACGTATCAGATACTAAAATATATTTACTCTAAAAACTTTCATATCCTGTTTTTAAACCTTAACTATTATATAACATTCATCCAGAGGGATAAACAAATTTTTAATTAAAAAATATATAAAACGAAATGTTTTTGTAAAATCTTATACATGTTTTAAAATCAACCTGTGTTTTTGAAAATACAAAATATGCCAATCCCTTCGGTCAAAATTACCTTACTTACTGTCAGTATTTGAAATCGTTATCTGCTTCTGTTTTCTATTGGGCGTAATTAGAAAATGGCCCAAAACGACTAATTCAAATATCTACAATTCCTCATACAGTGACCCAAAATATTACTTTATATTTTTCCGGTCTTCAGGGTGGGTATCTTGAATGATTGTGGCTGTACAGTTTGTTTTGAATCTATTCAACTAAAAACTTGATTAGATTCTGTCCTTGCCTTTCTGAGTCGGTTGCTCATATTCATATATAAACACGTACACAGCTCTGGGAAGCACTAGACGAAAACTAAAATAGGTTTCATAGGAGACTTTAAATTTATTATAAAAGATTGATAGTTACTTTGCCTTTTATATGTAATACTAAATATTTCCACTGTTTTAACTACATTAACAATGAAAATTTACAAATGAAATCAGTACATTTCGTCAATAGCAAAGTCCAGCGAATTTTCATCTGCCAGAGTTCATTCCACCTGCTTAAAAGGGAGTCATATTATGAGGATTGTTTTATTAAATTTTATAAGGTAGATGAGTACTTATCTAATCGCTAGAATTTAAAAATCGTGTGATGAGTTGTAGAGAATGATAACTATGAGTTATATTAACCCTAGAATTAACTCTAGAGACGTTAAACGTTAATATATCATTGTATACAATCGAAAATATTATTTAGATGAATGAAACAATGCTTACACAGAAAATTTATTACACTAAACAGGATCTTTAAATTAATATTTCACAAATGTATGAACCATTGGGTCGTAGCCTAGAGGGATTTTCAAATAAGAATAGGCCTATATTCATCCAAGGGACCCTAAAAATGTCCATGTAAAATTTCAGTACAATCAGTTCAGTAGTGTACACGTGAAATGAAAACAAACAAAGTCACTTTCACATATATAATATTATTAGGTAAAATATGATTAATTATATTAAGTAAAGCATTGCTACGGAGCCAGTTAATAATTAACCGCCATAGAATAAAATACCAGAAATGTTTTATTCCAAGCAACATTTTCATTTTTAAAGATTCTAAGTGTTAAATTCCCATTAATTAAAACCTCAAGATAGAACATAAATATAAAATTCTTTAATTTAAATAAGAATCCTTAAAAGAGCTCTCGTGCTAATGAAGTAGACTTCTTTTAATAATCTCATAAAAAATATTTCCGACAACGTAAACCTCTTACTGTAATAAGCTTAGACTCAGTTGTTTTACAACCCTGTACCTGAGATGGACATTTCACTAACATCCATTCAAGTTTTAGTTTTGTACCTCTGTTTTACAGGTTTAATTCGAGAGAACAGAACACGATGGTTACTTAAAATGCCGGTGAACTACAAAACTGCAAAGTTTAAAATAGTTTTCGCCATTTCGTTCAGAGGAAATTCAGTTATTTCTCGTTTATTTGTATTCAAAAAATGTTTATTGGGAACATAGATTAGTCTAAATAAAAAGCAAGTGAAATAAAATTACAGAACCTATATAATCAATATTGCATATGGAGTATACAAATTTATGTAAATGCAATTAGACGTTAACTGACCCATTATTTAATTTCTTATATTTATATATTTAACTGTACAGAGTAACAAACTTATTTTAATTCTTTTGGTCAGTTTTATTCGAAAATTTGGATAAACTTCATAGAATACTGTACTGTTTGTTTTCAAAAGATTTACATGCGTGCAGTATTTTTAATAGAATAAAACTATTTGCGAAGAATAAAATTTAAAGTTACAAGAACCACGAACAATAGTTTAAAAAAATACAAAATAGGCCAATCCCAGAAATTCGCTTGTTTCTTGCGATTATTAATACGCGCTTAGGGTTTTTCGTGTGCTTGAAATTCCTTTGCATCTTAAACTGAAATTAAAGACCTTTTCAACCATTTTTTGCAGTTCACATATAATTATTAATTATAATGTACCTAAAATGTACTTGTTAGTAGTGCTTTTAACACTATAAACACGCAAACCGAACGTCTCAATAAGGCTTTGTGAATTAGTATGCAGTGTTCGAAAGAGCAGTTTGTGACCAACTGACTGCCTACCTAGAAGATAATCTCTTGGTTGGCAGGCAGTATGGTTTTAGAAAAAACAAATCGACAAAATTGGCACTCATTGATTTCATAAACGAATGTATCGATGCAGTTGATGCGGGGGAGATCGTTCATGGTTGCTATGCCGATCTCTCGAAGGCTTTCGACTGTGTTGATGCAGACACACTCATCCAAAAATTGAATTCCTTGGGCATCCAAAATCCAGAGTTGGGTTGGTTCTCCTCATACCTGAGAAACCGATTCCAGGTGGTAGAGATCCAACACGAGTCAAAATTCAACAAAATTCAAAATTATCGCTCAAACCCTGAACTGATCCAGTGTGGGGTACCTCAGGGATCAATTCTACGACCATTGCTTTTTTTGATTTATATAAACGACATCGCAGATGTCGTTCCCGAAAAAAATCTTTTCATTTTTGCAGACGATACCACTCTTATCACCAAACAAAGAAGTAGGGAGGCTCTCGAAATTGACTCTTTCACCAAAATCAACAATCTTGCACAATTCTTTTCCCAAAATTTTCTCAACCTCAACCCAGAAAAAACAAAATGCATGGTCATTCAGACCCAGCAAAGAAAATCCAAAACTGAGCTTTCAGGAGCCCCTGTCATTTGCATTGGTGATGTTGAGTTGGAAACGACCTCAACAGCAAAACTGTTGGGGGTGATGTTGGACGAGGGTTTGTGTTGGACTGAGCAGTTGGTGGCATTAGAAAGCAAGCTCTCAAAAGGAATCTTTGTCATTCGAAGCCTCAGTGCTTTCAAAAATCTGAAACTCATGAAAAATGTCTACCACTGCTTGGTCGAATCGCACATCTCCTACTCAATCGCCCTGTGGGGAGCAAAGGAGTCAGCCTTGAGCAAAATTTTCATTGTTCAAAAAAAGGCAATCAGAGCAATGCTGAGACTGCCCCCTCAAGCCCATTGCAAGCAACACTTTCAAAGGCTGGAAATCTGTACTATACCTAGTCTTTACATTTATGAAATGGCAAACTACATTAAGTTCAACCATCTTGAATTTGTTAATAACACCCATAGGTACAATACTAGAAACAAACATTTGTATTCTGAGCAGCATAACCTAAAAATGTTTGAAACAAAACCACTCTACTCAGGTCTTAAAATTTATCAAAAACTACCATTTTCCATTAGAAACATAATTCCTGTAAACAAATTCAAGAGTGAACTCAAAGATTTTTTAATAAAAAAAAGTTATTACTCATTGTCAGAGTTTTTAACAGAAAGTTAACACCCCCCCCCCCGTGACCCTTTCCTAGGGCACTAATGACTCGTCCAACGCCGTTACCAGGCCAACTGGACATGACATCAAGTACAAGTAAGTAAGTAAGTGTTCTTAAATATCTATTAAACTAAGAGCTATATACAGAAAGAAATCTAAAGTACTTCTTAGCAAACTTTGACAATTCTGATTTTGTAGGTTTACTTCAACTCCTCAAAGTTTTCCTCGACATAACCAGAAGTCGTTTTCTGCCTTTTTGGTATCTAATCTGAAAAGAGTAGATAATGTTTTAGTTTGAAATTTTAAATAACCTTGCTTTATCAATTTATTTGTATTTGATTAAGTATATTATATTCAAGTTTATTTTTCATTTCTTAACCAGTTTCAGTCCCAATAAGTAAGATAATCACAATCTCCGTGCGTACCACAATGTATACAAGGCTACGCTAGCGTGTTACGGAATAATTTAGTGATGTAGGTTAGCATGTTAATAGGAACACGTCTACATAAAATATAGATTTAATCATAAATAAGTTTTGTTTTAATACATAAAAAATATAACTAAATAAAAGTAGCCCTACATTTTTAAAGTAGCTTCCGACTTTTTCTTATCTGATCTTAACAAAGACGTTCGTATTTTATTTTGAACTTGAATTATTCGTGCCTTGACACTTGAATTGTATTTAATTAAGTATATTGTATTAATTTAAGTTAACTTTGATTCCTTAACCGGTATCAGCCCCAATAAATTATAAGTAAGAAAATAACAACCCGCGAAAGTTTATAATTTATACAGAGCTGCACTAGGTTGTACGGGTAAATTTAGCGATTTAGGTTAGGATTTAAATAGGAATACATAAAATACCCCTAAGTACTTTAGACAGAGAATTATACAAAAATGTAATGTAAGCTATCCATAGCTTATACAGCTTTATCTTACTACAAAACTTCGTGCAACTTAATTTTAAATAGCTTCATACTATAAAGACTGGGGTGAAGGACTAAATAAAATATACGAGTCGTAGAATACTTCGTAAAATATCAATAGAAAAAAATAAAAGAATCTAGACTAGTTTCATAGTACAATATTGTTTTTATAGTAAATAATGATTTCTTGCAAAGAAATAAAACATATATGACTCATACATTTTCTAAATTAGCATGGATGTATTGAACTTATTGAAGTCATTTCTTTTTTATAAAGCTTAGTGCTTAATATTAGTGATTAATCTCCTTTAATAGAAAGAAATAACGATTTGAGGAACGATTAATCGCTAATTTAGTATTCGCTCCATTATAGCTATTTGCTGTATTAATTTTTAAAATTGTATCGCATGAACACAATTGCAGGTTTATTTACAAAAAAAATTGTATAAAATTTGAGATTTTTTAAATTACATTTAAATTTTTATATACTTTTTAACCAAAAAATCTAGCATGAGATCGGATTAGCTAAAAGAATTTAATCCGATCTCATGCCAGATTTGTTTGTTAATTGTAAACAAATATCTCAGCCATATTGGTTGGTCGAGGCATGATCTGTTTATTTGTTTGTTTGTGGATACTCGGAACAAATCCAACCCATCCCAGGGTTTCAGAGGATACTCTATAACAGCACTCTATAACGGATTAGCTTGGAATACACGCAAGAAATTCTTTTTACAAAACCAAAAATCATTCTAGTTTGTTTGCATATTCTGTATGCTAACGAAAATTTTAGCTATAAATACTGTAATTCCCTAAAGTTTTATTTAAAAAAATGCTTGTAATTTATAATTCTGTTTAAAAAAATAAATGGCAAATGTGATCTTTACAAGAACATAAAGTTACGTGTGCTTGAACGTGTGTGTGTGCTTGAACGCGTGCGTGCGTGCGTGCGTGCGTGCGTGTGTGTGTGAGTGTGTGTGTCTGTGTGTGTGGTTGTTCAAGTTCAAGTTCAAACTCGTTTATTCAGAAAAAGACATGTTACATTTATATACTACCCCAAAAACCTTGCAAGGCGCGTGCGGGAATGCAGCTTACAAGTCAAAAATATTTAGTCTTTATGTTGGCAAACCAATAACAATGCGAACTAATTTGTAATAAATAGATGCTATTCATAAGTCACAGATAGATTAGATATTAACAAATATAACAATAAATATGAGTGAAAAAAGTAAACAACAATATTGAGTACATTTGTGTACATGAGTGTAAATTAAAACAGCCAATAAATAAATAAATAACAATAATAAATAATTAACAATAACAAATTAATAACAACAACAATAACAATAATAAATACAACATATAAATCATTAACAGGCATAATATAACATAAGGTGTGATAAGCATGCAAGAAATAAATAAACTATTTTCATAAATATAACAAATAGAAATAAATTATCAAGGACCAAGGTTTAATACAAACTGCACGGCTTTCCTTTTAAATTTGGGTTTAGAGTCAAGAAATACACTATTAACATATACTGTAATAAACCTGTTAAATAAAGTAAATGTTAACCCTGCATAACAAAACTGGTGTCTACATTTTTCTTTTGCATAATTTGGCACATATAGGAGATCATATTGAGCAGTTCTCGTTAATCGAGATGTCTCTCTTTTTGGATACTCATCTAAATACTTGTAAATATACATTAATACACATAATTTATACAACTGAAAAAAATTAAGAATATTATTATCGTTAAAAAAACTGCTTACTCTACCCATACGCCCAATGCCAAAAACTGTTCTCAATGCATTTCTTTGGCTCATAATTATAGGATTCAGTATGGTATTATACGTGCCACCATAATGTATGACACCATATCTTATCATGCTTTCAAACCAGGAGACATAAAAATACTTTATATTTAATGTGTGTGTGTGTGTGTGTGTGTGTGTGTGTGTGTGTGTGTGTGTGTGTGTGTGTGTGTGTGTGTGTGTGTGTGTGTGTGTGTGTGTCAAAACGTTTACATAAAAATAATGGAAAGCCAGACATTATGTATATAATTTTGAACCCGAAGGAAATATTTAAAATATATAGGCCAACAAGCTATTACGTTGTTATTCCTTGCACTAAGAATGGAATACCTTTTCCAAATTTTAATATTGATTATTATTCATGAAACTCGTGTAAAGCCCAGCCAATCCCCGATGCGTGAATTGCACTATCAATGTTACTTAAAAACAAATGAATTTCATGCGAAATTTCCATGTTCCAAAAGCCCAAGGGTTAATTCGCTCTCACAGATAGACAGGCACATAGATAGACAGAAATGACATCTTTCAGCCTTTTCAGTGGTAGGCTTTGCTAACGCTCGCGAACTCACACTACTTTGGCAATACTTGTTTATAGCTTTCTTAGAACTTTAATAAAACAACTATAACCTAACAAAATCTGTGCAATTTAAAATGTTTCTTCAGTCTATGACAAAGACTGCCTCATAAATTAACAAAACTGTAATAATCATTTTTGGTACACATTTCAATGAAACGTTCTTGCTATTTCTTCAGAATTTTTACAATTCTGAGATTTGTGTTAATCAAACTAACATCTTTGTCAATTTTTATACAGCAGCTTCTAACACAATGGCATTAAGAAGCGTCATTTTTAGTTATTTACATTTTGAAATAACATACCAGGTAGAGACAGTATCTAATGAAAGAATAGTTTTTATTCTGGTTCCAGCAGAAGAACGTTTCGTTGTAATGCTCGGCTAATTAGTTACATAATAGTCTAGAAAAACAATGTCTCATTAGATCCTTTGTTACCTTACATGTCTGATGAATATGCATAAACAAACACATCATTATCAGAGTATCTACTGAAAAAGCACTATATAGAAAAGTTTTCTTTCAGTAAATCTTCTAATCTTATCAACGAGCTTAAAGACAAAGTCTATGGTGCAATGAGGGGGAATACCGGAATATAGGGATTGATACAAAAATTAATAATTATTTCAAAGGTTTTACACTAAAAATTGTAATTAATACAAAAAACTGTGTTTTTTCACTAAAAGAAACTTTGTACACAGTGAAGAATTCCGAAGCTATCGGTTTTAATTGGATTAATGACGGCAGTGAATTTTTAAATATTAGGGTTTTGTATATTATAACAAATCAAAAATAACCTTTAATAAAGAGTATAGTTTAAATGAATATAGAATTAGAATAGTAGAGGATTTTCTAAAAAAATATTGTCATTGTAAAAATACTGGAGAGAAAAGGTCTAAATACTTAAAAATTTGTACACAGACTTCTCTTCATTTTATGGCCAAAAATAAGGTAAAATAAATGTATAAAAATTTTAAGTTCGTCTTTTGGGTAACAATGACGAGAACCATAAATCATAGGATACGCAATTTTTTAACAAACTGATTAAAACCGTATACGTATGTAATAATGTTACCTTGTTGTATTCGTTGGTAACACGTCAGTTACGTTCTGTGAAATATATCCTATTATAATTTGTTTAAAGAATGGACCTGATTAATGCAGCATTAAATAGTTTTGTATTTTATTTAAAATTTATGTCAAAACCTATAAGTTTAAATTGGAATCTGCATGTGAAAACTTCACAAAATAAAATATTGTACAAATTTTAATATCGTGCACAAACCTGAATGATTCTTCTTCCAGAATCACACAGCGAGAATGAAATACAACAGTTTCGGTAGCAGAACTGTTACAACACCTTTTGGAATAAACCAGCTTCATTATTGAGCACTTTGGTTTATTGACTTTGTCTCTTTCCTAATCTCTTAACTCGTATTTTTATTAAATGGAAGAAGAAATCTGATAGGACGTGAGAGGGTAATTGTGTTAGATAAATTCAATAGAAATAGTAACATTAAATGTGACCAAGAAAGTAACACAACTTGTTATAAAGAAAGTTAGGGAAATATTAAATGTTTTACAATTATTATTACTTTGTCTCCATTTCCTAAGCCAATATTTATCCAAAAAATTTTATACCGAAAGAATTATTTCAAAATCTGTTTATTAAATTTCAACTAAATAATGATTACTTCATTTTAACACTATATACGAACAACACCTAATGTTCTTTCCATTACTGCTAGTCCAAATGACCGACATAACCCACTAATATTATTGTAAGCTGTACTTACAAAATACCGTTTATTTCTGAATATTTTGATTGTACATATTTCAGCAATATTGTTTGAACAAAAAACTCTGAGCCTTACGCTAAATTTTTGAATCCAATGACGTATAGTTACTCTGACTTATTAGATCATCTTAACAGTAAAAACCTTAATATGAAATCGGGTTTAAATATTCTTTGTGAAAATAACTGCATTATCTTGATGTACATAAAACACACTAAAGTATAAATAAAGTATTTATTTAATATAAGTGGTACATTTTCTAAAAACAAGTACAATCAATTTAGTATAAAATACCTAAAATTTAATTTTAAAAATAATGAAAATAGTTTATCTCCAACATACTGATGATTTATATTGCACTACTCTTGGTGGCAAAAGTGCATGAGAATGCCAGGTTTTTAACGACGCATCTCTCTTTAGTAAAGGATCAAGCAATCATCGTTATAGCGTAAGTGGATGTCATATCCCAAGACAAGTGCTTGGAGAAGTTGTCAAGAGATTTGTAATGGGAGATTATTGCAGATGGAATTGTTCTTATAGTCACATTAATCTGAGATAAGCGTTTGCAATATTTTTCTACTTTAGCTTTCACAATTATATAAACTTTGATCATAGTTTATATGTGTGTTAAATACCGGTATCTTAACATAAAATGTTAGATCAATTGAAACCGATTTTTAAAACTGGTATCTTTACAGTGAAAACATGAAAATAGGTTTTTAAAAATAATTTATTACGTCGTTTCGGAAAAGAATATAAGGTAGTTGAGTTTTAAGTTTTTTAACATACATAGGTCATACATTTCTCTTATAACAAGAAAATAAGTTTTTACAGCCAAGTGAAACAGTTTCTAAAAAATACTGTACTTTTACCACAGTAATTTAAACATACACCTTGTTATAAGTGATATAAATATGATACTATTAGAAATCAAACAAGTTTCATTCTGTGAGAGACTAATACTTGCGGTAGCGTACAGTAGAACTAGTTTGAGTGCGGGGATAGGAATTCTCCTAATGGCTTTTACTTAGAAAGAAATGTTTGATTAAAAAATCGTAACATGTACGCATAACCAATAACGTGGAGTGATCAAAATATCATATACTAAGTTTGCAGATACAAAGTATCATTAAGAGTCATACTTTGTTGATGCTAATTTTCGTGGGGCATCCCATCTTCTTGTAAGTACGAGCGATTATATACTTTGAGGATGCATAGTATTAGGATGTTGTACATTGGAATAGTAATTGATGAGTAGGTAAGGAATTTCTCCAATTATTACCTCCAGTATATGGCAATCTGCAGTTACCATACCGATGGTTCTTCAGCCTTAGTGTAGAGGAACATTGTTTGGGGAGAAATATAAATTTATCCCAATGACTTTTACTAACCCTGAGAGTGAATATTTCACCTTCAAAATAAAGTTACCTCGTGTTCTATACCTATTCGTTTAGGCTTAGTTTAATAATGGATTTTTTTAGAACTAAGAACTCTTCCCATTCGTTAATTATTACATGTTTATTACATTATTACATTCGTGTACCCTTTTACTGTCGAAATTTTCGGTCCATCTAGAAGCAATTATACACAAATATTAAAAGTAAGAACATTGAAGAGTAGGCCATTTAAAGTGAAAGTAAAAAATTAAATTTTGAAATTACACTGAATTATATATCTCAGTCTCTTATCAGTAGTTACCAAAAATAAATTTCTTTAATAAATCTCATTGAATTTTTATAATTCGTGAAAGTCAAAAACTTTAAATAATTTTATAAGACTATTTTAATATATATTGTTACTCTTTTATTCTATGTTATTAAAGTTTTCTGCAAGATATGGTAAAACCCGGGAGAATGGGGTGTAATTTTATATGAATACATAAATATTTATTTTATACAGCCTAAAATAATTTAAATATTTAATTTGTATTATTTAAATCTAAATATTCATATCACACTATTGATTTTGTATATTTGAAATTCAGTAATTCTATGAAGCCAATTATTAATAAATCGCTATAGAATACAAACTTAGACATTTTAATTTAATAAATATATTTTACCCATAACACTTCTCAGTCTTAACGGCCCTTCATTAAAAATCAAAGTAGAACATAAGTGTGGGCTTCATTTATTAAATTAAAGTTCCTTAAAAAGAGCTCTCATCTGGTAATTAAGTAGGGTTCATTTAATAAGCTCATAAAAAGCTCTCCATCAACGTAAACCTCTTACTGTAATAAGCTTAGACTACGTTGTTTTACAACCCTGAACCTCAGATGGACATTTTACTAATATACATTCTACTTTCAGTTTTATATGACTGTTGTACAGGTTCATTAAGTCCAGTTCCTGTGTCAAAGTGGGTGTAATGTGTCTCACTTGTAGTAAGAAACAAAGCAACAGTGTATAAATATATATATATATATTTATATATATATATATATATATATATATAATATTTATATATTACTTTCATAATAAAATGTAAATTTCCTTATTTTGAACATTTATATATTGAATATATTTAACCTAATAGAAATGCAACATGTTAATGCATTTTAACTGTGTTAAAAATTATGTAAAAACTTTAAAAGATGGTGTTAGGGACAGGAATAGAGAAACGATTTTACATCTTTCACTCAAGGTCGAAGTGATTTGATAATCGTTGTTTATATGATTTTCGTCTTTCTGAAGTTTAACAGTTAATATATTGAATTAGCATATAGTTTAACGGTTAAGTTAAAGTTAAATAAGTACAAAGTTTAACGGAAATGTGGCTTTATTAATGTTAGAATGAAACCTGGTTTATAACCAAAGTTTTACTTAAAACATAAAATTACATAGGGTCCGTTTAAAATAACAAAGTCAAAAAGATTTCAATAGTAACGTCTTTAAATATCGTTTGCATGTTCTTCTTAGGATAGGTTAATGCATTTATATTTATTAATTTTATTTTATTCAACAACGCGAATTACAGTTTAAAGCTAAAACTCATACAATAGTATAGTACATCAATTCTACTTAAATTTTACCAAAAATAAAAATCTGTAAAAGACTAAAATTTGTTTTGGTTAATAAAAGCGAAACGAAAGCCGAGTGTAAGGGAAACACGAATCATTGAGCTCAGAGTCAACGAGCTGAAATTTAAGTCATTCATGTGAGCACTCTATACACGTGTTCAGCTTGAATAATAAACCTGAACAGTTCACTGCACAGATAATCAGCTTCGTACGTTTTCATACTATCGGACCCACAAATAAAAATCAAATACTATCTGTGAAAAATAGCGCTTTTTTAAATTTAAGAAATAACACCAATTTTTAATGCCTCCTTTATTTATATTGAATTGACTACAATGTAGGCTATTATGTTTTCTTACTTACAATAAATAAAATAAAAACTTTATAAGATTATCAAATAATTGATCATCATTTGTTCCTACACAAAATTTACCATGTTGTCTTTTTAAAGTTCCTGAAATATAAAATTGAAAGATTTTGAAGTTCGACTCTTTTTAGTGTTACATTTAGAGCCATTTCTACAAAAATTTTTAACTCCACTGTTTTGATATCACTGTTTCACATTATTTCTAACATTTGATTATTAAGACTTGACACTGTATATGAGCACCATATATTTTAGCAACATTTAAATTAAGACACGATAACCATCTAATCCATTAAATGGAGGTGTGAGGACTGCAAACGCCAGCGGTGGTGCCAGCGGTGACACGCCCCGGTCTGGAAGATACAGCAACAATGAGTTTTCTCAAATCTATACAACAAGAAATGATTAAAAACAGCAAAGAAAATAAAGATAGTTTCGTTTGCACTTGTAATTACACTTAAAAATATCAGCACTACGCTACACGGAGAATAACAAACATAATTAACTATGCTTGAAAAAGAAAATTCAGACCTGAAAGTTAAGTGTAAAGAATTATACAATAAAAACGCCCTATTAGACAAGAAGGTTGGCAGCATGAAAAATGAAATAAACGAAATGCAGCAGTATTCGAGAAACCGAAACATAGAAGTTAGAGGAATCCCTTACTCTCGTAATGAGGATATCTACAATGTAGTGAGAATGGTCGCCCAGGCCCTGGATGTGAATCATGCAAATGAGGACATCTCTATAGCGCACCGGTTGTCGATACCCACTAAGAACGTTTTGGCTCCAGGCATAGTAATACAGTTTTTGTCAATATACACCAGAGCCGAGTGGTTGTCCGCAGCCAAGAGGAAGAAGATCAAGACCACGGACCTGTCCCCGACACTCAAGCAAGCCCCTGTGTACGTCAATGAACACCTCACGGCACACAACAGGCAACTTCTAGGACACACGAAGACCCTGGTCAGGGAGAAGAAGCTCGCCTACGCCTAGGTGAGTGACGGTAACATCCTGGTACGCAAGACAGCAGACTCGCAAGCTGTGAGAGTGCCAACATGGTAGCTGCGGGACCACGAACAACTAAATCTAAGGACAACACGGCACCTGATGACACCGCCACGGCGTATGATGGCTCGAACACAACACCTTAAGGCACCATATGGACGCATCACCCAGCTCAACTAGAGTTAAAAAGTAAGATATTAAAACTAATTAAAACGAATATAAATATATATGTGTAACTATATTTGAAACCTTCGAAGGGGGTCACTAAAGGTTGTAAAATAGTTTTTATTAATACTTCTAAAAAAACGTATATAACTTATATAAAACAACTAAGTTAAAATAGGATTTTTAGTACATCAGATTTATTTATTCTACAATGGTGTTTATGTTAAATTAAGCTAAAGTTGTAAGCTTTATAAAAATTAATTTCAAAGGTTACACTTATTCTATTTTCATTATTATTAGTATAATAGGAGTTTGTTTGCACAATTATGTTTTGCATTCTTAGTATGATTTGATTACCCCAATAAAAGAACTGTGTATTTAATCTTGCCCATTGTTATTAAGTTTACTGTATTTTTTTATTTTATGTAACCATATAATAAAAGTCAAAGTCATAACTTATTAAATAATGTTTATTATCACTTAAAGGAAACTATAGCCTATATTAATTATTATAGTAATAAATATGTAGGGCCACAATCTGATTATTTCGTAAGTCTTAGTGTATAATATGGTTAACTCAGTTTCAAGCATATTTAACAATTCAGTAACTCGTAATGTCATGTTAATTGGATTGTTTACTGTAATGTCTCTATTTAACATACCCTATAAACCTATATGCATTAAATTAAATTTCCTTGCATTTTATTAATATAGGATACTTTGTTTGTTTTTATTAAACTCCTAACAATATGTCTAACAATTTTATGAAGGAAATAAATTTAATTTTCATTTATTTATTTTAAATTAAAATGAAGTTTTCATTTCAGTTTAAAATAAAACATGTTAATAGATAATATAAGAACTAGAACAGGGTGGGTGGGTTGAAAATTATTCTTTTATTTTATATTTCTGTTTAATAATTTGTTTAATTTCCCCCATTTTTTCTCAACTATTCTTATAATTAAATTAAAAATTTTGACCTTTAGGTAGAAGAGTATAGAAAAGTAAATTTTTGTTCGGTTGAAAAATTTAAACATATTGATCTGGTGTTCTCCTCAGAGGAACATAGTTTTAAGGTTTTTATCTTAATATCAGAAGCTACAATAAAAATTTTGACTCACTATTAATACACTTAAACTAAATTAAAACAGAGTTTGATTTTATAATTTTAGGGGAGACATGGCTTAGCGGAACAGGGTTGGGGATTCAGTTAGAGGGATTTTACGTTTATTCAAGTTCTAAAGTAAAAAACAAAAATTATGGCGTATTGGTGTATGAGAGTGAGTGTGTCTGTGTGTGAGGTAGAGCTTGGTGATGTGTACAGCATGAGTCTGGACTTTACTTATCAAAATAAACATGCAACCTACTTGCAGTGTACAGGATCCACGATAGTGACCTTGACAATTTTACTACAGCACTAAACAAATACTATGGGGACAAGATTAATAACAAGACGTATATACTAGTGGGGGATGTTAATGCTAACTTGATACTTACTGACAACAAGACTGAACGCTACCTGGATGTCTTGTATGACGCTGGGCTTATGTGTGGGATTGACAAACCAACAAGAGTAGTCGGAGAGAGTAAAACCTGCATCGACCACGTCTTCATACATCACGATAATTTCACACATGTACGGACTGGAGTAATCGAAACAGACATAACAGACCTTTATGCAGTGGTTTTAGAAGTACAATTTAATAGAAGCAATGCTAGCAGGACACTTAACAGTATTACTTATATAGATAAAAAAACAAGTAACGGCAAAGATAAATAACAGCAATTGGGCAGGTGTTACGGAAACTTCCGATTTGAATACCGCTAAGAACATATTTTTTGAAATTATAAGTGTTTGTTTAGAGAAATCAAAAATATCCATTAAAATAAAACCTGCCCTTTTAAGACCTATAAAACCCTGGATTACTGAAGGAATAGTAGGATCTATAAGAAGACGAGAAAAGCGTAGTTAGTTAGTTAAATCGTAACCCTTTAACAATAATATAAAAGTTGTTTACTTAAGATATAGAAATAGGTTGAATAGTATTATTAAAAATGTTAATATATAATACTATAGAGAAAGAATGAACGAAGCAAAGTATGATTCAGAAAGCTTTTGGAATACTGTCAACAAACTTGCTGGTAGAAAAAACAACACAAAGATATATTTCCGTTGGAACATTTTACATATAATCAAACTGTAGGATCTGGAGAAATTAAGTTAAAGGTAGCAGAATAATTTAATCGATATTTCTCTCAAGTCGGTTCTAATCTGGCGAATGCGATTGATTCAGGGGAGCGGGATGGCAAAAAATTGAATTTTTTTAGTTTTCTGTTTTTTTCATTTTTTGTTACTCAGACTTGTACAGTTTCAGAAAATATAACACTTTTTGTTGCAAGATTATTCTAAGTACGCAAAAAAAATATTTGCGAAGTAACTACCGGCGCTTTTGGCATGAAATTTTACTCCACACTGTGAACAACTTTCATATAGTACAACCTGTGTTGTTACTGATGCAGTATTTGTACCAAGTGACATAATGGCCACAATTAAACAAATTTATAAGGGTTTAGCAAACCCCGAACTTCTAAAAAAATGCCTTCACAAAAAAAACTCAAAATCCTAACGAAAGTTTTAATAACGTAGTTTGGAATAAAGTCCCCAAAAATGTGTTTGTAGACTGAACACTTTGAAGTTAGGTGTGCTGGATGCAGTGCTAAATGTAAATGATGGATTTGCCAGTAAGTTGGATATCTACAATGAATTAGGCCTAACTTTGAGTAAAAACTCAGTGCTCGCGCTTCGTGGTTTTGATGATTTGCGACTCAAGAAAGCCGACAAAGCTGCACAACTAATGACCAAGGAAGCCAGAACAGCTAGAAAAAAGAGAAGACTGGTTCTAGAGGAGGATCAGGAGCATGCTGATGGCCCTGCCTATGGTGCTGGGATGTTCTAAGCTAGCTAAAGTAAGTACAGTACCTAGTTTTAAATATAACCGTCGTTTCCCGAAAACTGTGTTTTTTTAAACAAAGGTACATTTTTCTCAAAAACCAATGGAGGTATGGCAACCAATTTTTTTCCACTTATAAAACACCTAATTACCTAACCATGGAAGCAGAATAGACAGTGTAGCACAACACACTAGCTTCAAAAAAATATTTTTCTAAAAAAAAACTATAAATTTTAAATAATTTTTAAAAAAAATCTAAATTATTTATTAATTTATTTTAATTTTTATCATTGTGCTTCTGTAGTTAGATAAATATCATAACAATACCTACACAAAATTGTAGGCCTATAGATTTAAGGTTCCTGAGAAAAGTGTACCTAAATTTGTAGAATTTAACATGGTCGGTATAGGGCCTTCCCGCTCCAATTCAGGCGGCCCACCTGTAGTAGACGGCACTGACTATGCGACTTACTCGACCTTTACACTTCACACTGTCACGGAGCATGACTTTTAACGGCACGTCAACCAACTACGTGGTGGCTCAGCTCCGGGCTATGACGGAATATCTGCTTCTTTTTTAAAAGACAATTTAAGTGTATTGGGGAAACCGCTGCTACATATTATAAACGAAAGCATCCGCTCTGGAAAATGTCCCAACGCGTTCAAAATTGCTAAAGTGGTACTAATTTATAAATGAAACGAATTTACAATTATATCTAACTACAGGCCTATACCATTATTGAGCGTTTTCACTAAGAGAATTGAGAAAATAGTAAACGATCAGTTAACTGAATATTTAAATACAAATAATATATTAACAGACTCGCAGTATGGTTTCAGAAAATCTAGTAACACTGCAGATGCACTTTTTGGTTTAAATAAAGATATCAACGAGACTGTTAGTAGTATCAGGCGTTGTCTGTTGGTGTTTTTGGATCTCGCAAAAGCGTTTGATTCGGTAGATAGGGCCAAACTGCTAAGTAAGTTAGAGTTAATTGGCGTTAAAGCAAATTCATCAAATTGGTTAAAATTTTATCTAGAAAATAGGAAGCAGTTTGTTAAAATTAATGGCGTCAATAGTACGGAAACCACCATAGATTACGGCGTCATTCAAGGGAGTACGCTCGGCCCCACATTATTGCTCATATACGCGAATAACCTTGCTAAAATAAATATAACGGGTAAGCTTTATCTCTTTGCCGATGATACAGCGATATTCTTTGCTGGCAAAATTTGGGAGGAAGTGAGAGGCAAGGCTACTAAAGATATTGAGTCTGTTAAAAAAATGGCTAGACCACAACCTACTCACAGTTAATGTTCCAAAAAAAACAAAATTCCTGCCGATATCATTAAGAGACACAGGATACATACCTATCCAAAACAATAAACTTCATAGTTGTGGAAATTTCGACAACACAACGTGTAATTGTGAGGAAATTGAATGTGTGCACAAGTTATAAATATCTGGGTTGTTTTTTTATCGCAAGTTAAGCTGGACAGAAAATATAGATTATTTAAATAAAAAAATTTAGATAATTTATTTATGCATTTAGAAAAATTAGTCACTTTTAGAATTTAGAGCAAATTATTTTATTTATTTTATTTTAAAACAATTACTTTAGAAAATGGACTGATAGCATATGCATATGGAGCGTACAAAACAATTCTACAACCATTATTAGTTACGCAAAAGGCAATAGTCAAAGCAGCTCTAAGAGTAAATAGCAGCCCTACAGATGCCGTTTTTAACAACTTAAAAGGTTTTGACATATGACAGTTATTTGTTAGGAAATTGTTGAAGCATATACACAAGCGAATCGACGAAATCTTCGACGAAATCACTCACGACTACAAAACTAGAAATGCGGAAAATGTTGGAATACGTGTACCAAGACTTTTGAGGACTTACTCGACCCTTTGTTATATCCGTTCATTATTGCACACTATTTATACAGAGATATACCTGAAGGCCTACAGCACAACAACTTTTATACAAGCACGACATATAAAAAAAGTTAATACATGGTTACTAGAGGTTGGAAGGGAAAGAAGTGAACAAACTATAAAATCAATATATATATATATATATATATATATATATATATATATATATATATATATATATATATAGATAGATAAAAAACAATTATAAACTTAACTTTCGACCTACCGTAGTACAAATGTGTTGTCCTTGTGTGCTAAGGTGTATGAGAGCGCGCGCGTGTGTGTGTGTGTGTGTGTGTGTGTGTGTGCACTGTTCGAGTTAGTATAAATTGGGTGTATGAGAGTGCGAATGATTGGGGACGTACGAGTCATTAGGTGATTGGTGGGGGGTGGGAGGGTTGCAACCGCCATAGTATTCTCCCAAGAAACCAAGCAAATCTAGCATATTCTTTTAAATTATTAAAAACATAATCAATTAATAATTTTATTTTTGAATATTTATTTATTAATTTCTACAGAAATTTTAATTATTTTTATAAAAATTCTTTTTAGTTTGTTTTAATTAAGCTAATAAAATATTAAGTAACAATGTGGTACATTAGACGACTCATTCTGAAACACAGGTTTTTACTTAGATTGGAAATTAATTTCTAAGTTTTATTTTATAGAGTTTTACAGGAACGTAGATAGTTATTGTAGTGTATTTTATTTCACCTAAGGAAATGCATGTGAACTAGATGTAAATGTGTTTTTAGATGAAGAAATAAATACTTTTTTACTTTGACTTTGTTCTTTTAGAGGCACGCCTTAATATTTGATAATGATAAACTACTGTGAGAATAATGTTACATTTCGTTGAAGATTGAAATATTCTGTTTCAAAAAGTTTAATGACTATTATATTGTGTTCACAACGGAGGTCCCGTCCTAGTTATTCTCGTTTCTTTCTAATTACTTCATTTTTTATTAAAGTTCAAAGCTCAGAGTTTTATGTAAACAATACAGGATAACAAACAGAAATTATTAGCTGAAAAACGTAGTTGCAGAAGTTAAAAACGAAAAACATCAATATTACAATAACCACATACATATTTCCATACGTAACATTTTATATACTTATAGTATTTTAACGGTTTACGTTAGTGTTGAATTAAAAAATATATAAAATGTTCCGACAGTTGAATAAACTATTAGTTTTAATTAAATTTACCATGAAATGCTCTAATAATAAACAGGGAATGAGGTCAGGGAACGTGCCGTTGGCATTTAACAGCTCACCAGCAGCTTTGCAAAGGTCATTTTCTAATTATGAAACTTCATTTACAAACACACAAAACGTGAAGAGATTTTACATATTTCCTCTTGTGGATTTAGTATAAAATCCAGCTACTAACCGGATTTAAATTTATGGCACATATAATAATAAGAGATTTTCATATAAAAAGTACATTGGGCTTTACAGAGTGTTCAATTTCAAAGAAAGTATCTTGGAACTTCAAAAGAAAGCTACTTATTAGCTAATACAGTATTAAAATAGAAAGTAATTACCAACTATGATAAAACCAACTGGTGAAGTGTTTTTTTCGTGAGCTTTATTTTATTAATTATTAATTTCTATCATACACTGACTAAAAGCTTTCCTCTTCTACTAAGTCTGGAACGAGCATTATTCGCAACAGACTTTTAATCCACTTAACTTAGTCTAATTACTGCATATTTAATTACTAATTATATGCTAACAATAACCCCCGCTTCTTATGAACATGTTTGCATAAGAGGTGTTTTGAGTTTTGACGTACACCCAATGTTAGCAACTTGTTTAAGGAGTGTATATGATTTATTTCTTAATGGTGCAAGAATACGGTGAATATATTTACAGACAAAAGTTAAAGTATCCCCTCCCGTGTTTATAATTATTCCCACAATTCTTTATACTGGTAAAATCTTTATACGCCCGGTATTTAGAAACCATATTTGATGTAAAAAACCCGTTTGACAAGAACTATTGTAAATGACCTGAACACTTACAAATTTGTCTTTGGTTTCCTCTAAAATGCATAAAAACTTCAATAATTTTTCAAATTTGTTATGGCCACCATCATGAAACGTTAAGAGATATGGAATAAGTTAATGATTTAAAGTACTTAATAAGTTTCAAAGATTATAATATAAACGAACACATAGTTAAATATTATTTTATAACACTTTGACTAAAACATAATTAAATACCATTATTGAAGTTTAAATCAAAAGATAACACAAGCAATGTTTTATTAAACAAATAAACCATTATATATTTGATTAAAGAACAAAATTTATATTTTATTCATTATATTTTTTAAAAACTTAGTCACACTTTATCCAGTAAAAACAGGTAGGTAGTGTTCTTTAACAAAGAATAAGTGCAAATTGTAATATATACATTCATCCTAAACCACAATTAAATTAAAATACTTTGTTGAATAGGTGGGTAAAGTGATGGATCCAGCCTATATAAGGAAGCTGACCCTTTTAAATTTTACTTTTTTGTCATTATCCTTCGTATTTTAAAGTTTGGATAAAAGTCTTAAACAAATATATTTTATTGAAAATATTCTGTAAATGTTGGGTAGGAGGGAGTAATTTCAGATTGTTTTAAGTGGTAAAGTCGCACTTTAAGTGGTGCCTTACTTACATGTTCCCTCTTACAACTATCAGAAATATTGAACTTCTATAAATTGTGTAAATATTAATCAATGATCCTTCAACTGAACATTTGTAAGTCACGCTTGTAATGCTATGTAAACCTTACAGCACTACAGTATTGTGACCACTAATAAAAATCACGAAAAATACCATCGAGCCCACTACGAGAAATATGTAAGTTACCCTAGATATTTACACCATAATATTAATCTCATTAATTTTTATTTCTGCAGGCGTCCATAAGATTATTACAGATGAAGACCACAAGGGGAAAAGGGGGAATGTCACAAAACAGTTTTCGAGAAAAGCCTAAAAAACCATCGATAAACATTATAAAACAAACGTTTTTTCAGAGTTAAATATTACATACCTACACAACACTATAGCTAATATATTTGGTTATACGTTATAGGTATAAAAACACTAAAATAATACACGAAATGTATTTAAAAATATAATTGTACAATGTTGTCAGAGTTTTATAGCTAAGAAGGGGGAATGTCCAAACATAGTTTTATTTTTGAAATGGTAGGTTGTATAACAAACTTCTTGTAACAACATGAAATATGTCTGTTCATTTGCACCAGGCTGCTAAATTGCTTATTCACTGCCACTTAATACTGTCCAAAAACATCTTTCCATCTGGACCATATTAAGGCTTCAGATCTTGAAGATCTTTGAACTTTTTACGACTTATTTTCAAAGGTTCTTTATGTGACTGGTTCAGGAAGCAGAAAACTCTCCAGGCTCAAGCCGACTTTTTAGCAAGTTTATAGGCCGCTAAGTTTAATTTTCTTTCTTGTTGTTTTTCTTCTTTTTCTTTGTCTATTGCTGATTTCTTCTGCGATGTTCTTTTTCGCTATGATGTTTTTTTCTTCTTATTATTGCTTTCCTGATTATTTTTTTCTGTAAGAGACCTACTGGAGTACCATGACCCCATTGTAGGTGGTTTTGTACTTCAGAATGTCTTTATTACAGCTCTCAACAAAGATTTCCCTTACAGGTCTGATTTTGAAAGGGCATTTCTCAACATAAAGTGGATATAATGAACTCTGTCCAATTACGAAACAAAGAAAGTTCCATGCCAACCCGTTTCATAAGGTGATGGGTTAGTTCGAGCTGTTTCAAAAGCCTCATTCCATTGTTGAGGGGTTTCTGCAGGTGTTTTTTTGAGAAAGTCACCCTTACTGAGTCGAAGCGATTTGTTTCATGAACAAGAAAATAAAGGAGTCTAAAAACAGTGTAGTTCTTGTTCTGGCCTCCACAGGAGTCGCAGAAAATGTGAAGATCTCTTATCTCAGATAAGCTCTCAGATCCAAGCTTTGTTCTTATGAAGTCATGGAATATAGAGCACACTGCGTCTGAACCCTTATTTCCGTCAACTTCTGTATATGTTATAATAGAAAACTTGGTTATCAGATAACACGTGAATATTGAATGAATAAAATGAGAGTTGTCTTATATAATAAATATCATTTGTCGTGAGGTTTGGAATTGGGAAGTTTTTACCGAAATCCATACATATGACTTCAAAGCTTTTTATTTTTCAAGCCTGTTTCTTGGCAGTTCTTTTACGTTTGTAAAAGACTGCAGATTTACCTTGTGAACATTATTTTGTATTTCCAGTTGCCTTAGTTTTTGCTGAAGGTCGATTTTCTCTTTTTCAGTTTTAGAGTTTTCGATTTCCAATTCAAGACATCGAAACTGTGCGGAATACTTGTCG
This sequence comes from Homalodisca vitripennis, assembly GCF_021130785.1. NCBI lineage: Eukaryota > Metazoa > Arthropoda > Insecta > Hemiptera > Cicadellidae > Homalodisca > Homalodisca vitripennis. Next base: position 80,477,748 of record NC_060213.1, read on the forward strand.
CATTTTGTGCAGGTATCTGATCTAGGATACCCAAATACTATATTAAAGCAAAGTATTAAAAATGTTACGATATAATTTCGTATGACCACTTTTACTGATGAGTTGTCTTTCAAAAAGAAATTGTACATTTTCTTAATATTAAGGGTTTCAGACAAGTATATTCGATCAGTTTTTTTGATGCAGTAGTGACTCTTACGTCCTTTGAATGAGGAAATATGATCCTTAATTAAGTTAACACTACATCATCATATAATTTGCTAGGTCTATTTTCATGTCTTCCCCTGTTGTCTTTAGGAGACGTTCCTGTCATCTCTTTACTGATTGTTGAATTCCTTGTAGTTTCTTTTTCCCTATACCAAACATGCTTAAAAATGCCGTATAGCAAACCAGCACTTCGGTAGCACAACCATCTCTAACTACACGTACCTTGTATGCACATGCACCATCATGTTTTTTAGCTTCTTCTTCAGGTTTACGAGATCGTCGTCTGGATACTGGAACTTACATTAATAAGACCTGTTCAGGAGGGAGTTTTGCTCATTAACACTTTGTAACTTATTAAAATGTGATATATTTACGGATCTTTCTTCTGCTGACACTTCTGAGAAACACTTTAACCTAGCACAAACAACAGTCTGGGCCTAGCTCATGTGACTGTAGGGCGCATTTTTCTTCATTACATCAGTAACTCGCCCATGACTCTTTCGTTTCTTAGTCTTAGCAATAGTTTTTAGTTTCTTCTGTGTCCGTATCACTTTCACTGTACGATAACATTGTTAAAAACAAACTAGTTTTAGCACAACCAAAACACACAATAAAATGCAAGCACTGTTTAAGGTTATGTTGGATGATGCAATAAGTATCAGCTGTGTATCACCTGAGTAACAATGGTGGGAGAGTTTAGGACATTCCCCCTTTTTACCTTTTTACAATGGACAGTCCTCTTTCTTCCCTGTTTGCTAATACTATTATGCATTATATCTTTGGACATTGAACCTTTTTTGCCATTGTTAGTAATACCATTCAATGTATTATCTTCCAAGGAATACAAATACATTAAAAACCGGAAAAATTTTTTTTTTACATTCCCCCTTTTTCCCCTGTGGTCTTCAGATGTAATTAAAAGACACATATACTTGTCAGTGAATCAGTAGGCTATATCATTAGAAAACTAGGGTCTGCCCTAAAAAGCGCAGATAGGGGTGAGCTACTTTCAAGGGTAAGTTGACAAAATTCAATTGCGAAAAAACGGCCGTACCTTTAATACTTCACGAAGTTTTCCTACAATTCCACTTATTAAATTTTTATCCCAACATAAACATATAAATGTGGTTCTATCATTTAAGAGCTACAGGAATCTTCGTTTTTACTCTGAGCATAATATAACGAAAATACTCTTTGTTTGCACAGTTGTCTGAAACTTTACTATGCCCCTATTACTAACATACAAATTATTCCAAAAGTAAAGAATTCCTCCAGGAAAAATCATTAAATAACATGACGGACATAGTCTATAGTTCAATTTAATATTTTGTGTCTTTAAATACGTTCTAATCGAGACTTCTTAAAGAAAGTTTATGTCAACAAAACTATTCTGATACGTGAATATAAAACACAGATATTACATGGATTACACACACAAGCCAGGAGTATCAAACATTATTATCAGTTGAGAGACATAAGCTATTTAACATATTTATTGCTCCCGCTTGTGCAAATATACATTAAAAGTTCTCGAACTCGCATACGCGTCGTCATATTTCGTTGAAACAACAAATATTTGGAACTATAATAAAAATGTCAAAATATCCATATTTCGAATGTTTTATAGTATACTGGTTTTATTGTTAATTTAATTTAAAAATGTTCAATAATTGCTATTATTGGTAATTTTAAGGCAAATAAAAAGACATTTTTGTTTCCTTTTCTCTTATTTTACACAACATAATATCCAAGTTTTTCTATCTCTAGATTTACTAGTTCTATAGATATATTCATTATATACAAAATTAAAAGTATATATATATATAGTATATATAATTATTAACGGATTCGTTAACGCTCCACCAACATATATCACTTTACTTAATTGCCATTGCCATTTTTTATAAATCTAGAAATATTTTTTCGTTTAGATGAATTCCTATCATAGTTAAATCTATTTTTACTTCGAAAACTTTCAGTTAAATAAAAAAAACTACGAATTCTGTAATGTAAGTCCGGAAAACCACACAAATGTATAAGGTTAATTTATATTCCGCATGTGTGGTTATTAGTTTCATTACATTATACATATAAACGTAATATTTCTAAACTCAAGCCGGGTTTTAATTGGATTCTACACTGAATACAATAAAAGGAATAAATAAAAGTACTACACGGTTTATATGATGACAAATTAAGTTACATGATCAGCATATGACCTTTACATCGCTACTGGTGAGTTAATGAACGCCAGCTTGCTGCACGCTCTCCTCGTTTCTTGTATATTATTAAAAGATTACAACAAAACATGAACTACAACTAGAAGTTTGTTTAGCGTTTATTGTAATTATAACGTTTATTATTACTGTGAAACGAAAAGATATGAAATGTTGCATATTACAGAAAAACTGTTTGACATAGTGCACTATCCAAAGATATATTGTGATTTGTATCTGTCATACGGAAATTAAAGTTGTGTCACCTCCGTCACTGTTATGTATGGCAGTTGAAGTCTTTGAAAACAGTGGGAAGAAATAGTAAATATCAATAGGAATAGGTTGATTAACAAGATATTTCCTCATACCCTGACTTACCTTGTTATCACCTATTATCAAGTTACCAGGAATATTAAAAAAGAACAAAATTATTTATAAGTATAATAAAACTTTCAATAATTAACTTGTTAAAACACACTTGTTAAAACTTTCAGTTAAAGTTCAACAAATTGGCTGATATATTAATTTATATTTAAAATTTATAAAATATTAACAGTATACGGTGATTTATCAGTAGTGTAATGCAAAGGGAAAATACAAATTTGAAATCTAAATTTTAATCCGAATTGTGCCTACGAAGAATTTAAAACCTCTAATACATCGTAAATAATATTTAAACCCTGTTATAAAATCAACCTTTATGAACAAAGCTGTAAATGTTTTTACATAAGGAACTCCAAACTGGTGGGATTGAACTGGAGCTAAACCCAATATTGAATCTACCCTTTACACCATTGCTAAGTTATACGGAGAACACTCGTGTTAAGTATTATTGCGTTAAATAACTTGTTTTTTATTGCCTAATATGAAAAGGCTACTTTTATTGAACAATAATTATGTATATATTTTTTGGGCAATTTATACTCTATATTTGCCTTTATTTTACTAAACTGTATATACTGCATTAATTCTATATCTCTTTCTGCGGCCTAGTGCCTACAATACCATTCCTTACTGGATTAAAATATTAACGTACAGTGACAGACCAATGAACCATTGTTTCACGAATCAGCTGTTTCACTGTACACTCACCAACCAATCACAACGGTTGACTTATCAATTGCCCACCTTGCAAGCGACTGCACGCTTGCTCAGTGTACGCTCAGTCCCGCCTGGGGCACTTATATAGCACTCTAGCCACTGCTGACCATACTTATTCAACACGTGACTTTATGCCCCATGAGTTACTCTCTCACTTAAATATTAGTTTATCTCTATTTGTTGTATATTTACATTAACATAAAGTCAGTGCTCTGGATTGGCAATCTCTACCAGAACGTCTCTGTTCCCGGACACCCGCGTCTACCGTGCTCTACAGGACTGGCCACAGTGTTATGAACTATTCGTTTGCGATCATATTGTGCGTGAGTGAATCCGTGAAGGACATCTTCCGTCTTCACGCCTGCCTACAAGACAGCAGCCTATTTCCACACTTCCTGATCACAACCTGGCCCTCAACAAGAGCAGACTACGATTACCCCTCATGAAAACAAAGGTAACTGTTTATTTTCTGCACTTTATTTGAATATGCACTGTTCATAAACTCATTATTTGTAAACTGGTGAACTATTGTTAAAATCAGTGTATTCGGCGTCTTCACTGCCTAGTGTGAAGTGGTCCTTCTTAATCGAGCCTCTAAAATCTTATTTCACGGTTCTCATAACCAAAATTCATTCTTTTCAACTCGGTTGCTCCTCAGGGCTAAGAGATCGTGTCTTAAACATCGAAATGCACTCAGTTGAACATCTGGTGATACAAAGAGAGTACCTACTCAACTATAATTCACTATACTATGTAGTCTAGGTGTCTCTTTTATGAAAACGGTGCAAAGAAATCGTCTTGAGTTTCGATGTTGCGCCCTTTTTTTGGATCTCTTCAGATAAACATGTCTCTAAATTCCAGAAATGCATGCCAAAATGTGACAGCGTCAGATAAGACGAGTGAAAACTGGAGTAAACTCAACTTTTACATTAATAAACGCTTTCCAACTTAGCTACGTTACACTTAGTTAAAATTAACAATTTAGAAAAACATAAGAAAATAGATGGTCTGTAAAACAAATATACAAACATGGAGCAATAATTTCAGAATTCAAACATAGGTTTTCACTGTATTAAATTTTCTACAATTTATGCAAAAACTCTTTACCTTTTTGTTGATTTCCTATATTATGCATATTATTTCCTCATTAAATGCAAAATTTTAATTTTCATCCCATGTATTCGACTACACTTACAGTTGAAGTAATGTGAGGAAATTTTTCTTACGTACACAGTTATTTGTGTACACTTAACTTCTTTAACTTTTGGTTTTTGAAACAATATTAGACATTCCTTATAAGCCAGAACGTTATCATAGTTCTATTAATTATTCGTTAAAAATATAACGTATGAGTTTTCATACTTTATGTGATGTTGATTTCTTTATAATAAAGAAATATAATCCAGCTATTTCTTACGTATTAGGTATAAGTACTTAGTTTTCCATAAAGGTAGAAATTTTTAATTCTAGAAAAGAACTTTGTGTGTAAAAAATATAAGTTTACAGTCATACGCAATTAAATTACTTGTTTTCAAAATGTTCTCAAATGTATAATATAGCAATAATATCAATATATTGGTGGATTTTAATAACAAATTTATGCCAGGAATATCTATCATATTTTGTTAACGTGATACGAAATACGAGTAGGGATTTTTTGTAATTTTTACAACCGGTCAGGCCAAGTTACTATTTATACTATTTATGAACAGGAAACATTGAAAATCTTCGATCATTCCATGAGAATCTTTAAGCAAAATTTGTGGTAAGACTTATAATCAAACCCAAAAGTAATTTGTAAAAATAATATTATGAAATTTTATACAATACGTACTTGAAGTATGCCTGGAAAGATGGCATATTTAATCTATATCATAAAAGTAAGAAATATTAAAAAACTATACTTTTTAAGGTAATTTTTTGAACTTTTATGAGGTAAAATTTATTTCTTTATTAAGGAGTACGTTTTACGTAACAACTTTTTTACTGTTAAGCAAACAAAAATGTTCATGTGTTTAACAAATATTAACCAATAATGTTTCGTCATATGTTTGGCTTTCATTCCACTTTCGTATTGTGTATGAAATGATTAGCTTCAAAGTAAAACACTAATAACATGTTATGAAATAGTTATATGTTCAGTTAACTTATTTTCTGGTATATTTTACAATATTGATAAAAAAACTAAAAATAGAGTTAGATATCGAGTTACATATTTAAGGACAGTTCACATTTTTTACCCGAATAAAACAAAGAAGTTCTGTTCCGACCTGATGGCCGGAAATCAGTTTTCAACAACGCCTCCCCTCCTAAAACATGTCCACTCATCAGTAAGTTATGTTATGTGTCATGACGTATCAGATAACTGAATGTTGAATTAATAATACATACAGCCGACCTTAAGCCATTAAACCTGTCTTTATTATTTCAGGAGCTTCTATAATGTAACTTATTTTATAGTTTCCTGTTATATCAGTGCTGGATCTTAATGAACATTAGGAAATTAATCTGAAACATACTATTCACTTACTAGTTAAAACAATAGTGAGACACGTGAATTTTTAATATTAGAGATTATTTTTTTTATACAACTCACGAGATCAAAATTTCTTAAGTAATATTTTAACTGTAGAATAGTTTGTACCTACATTTAAACTACAACTATACAGTTTTGTTAAGTATCGTGTATCATGAACATTGTAACTCACTCACGATATAACAATGTCACTTGTATAGTAATGTACCAACGTATTACTATGTGCATTTCTTTTTAAGATAAAATAGTCTATTGTTAAAAATATATTATATATTCCAACATCTCCTTTGTAAAATTTAAATTCTGTAAAACACACAGCCAACTTAGTAAAGCGGTTAACATTTTAATCCGGAAGTAAACATTTCACTGCATCTACACTGTTTAGCAAGTCTACCATTGCAATTTTACAAAATATATAATTAATCTGTTTAAAAACAAATACTTGATGATACTACCTAGTGTTAAAATTAGATGAAATAACATTATTTCGTACTACAAAAAAAAACAATCTTAAAATTTTAAAATGATTAATTTCAAATTTCTAATATGCAAAAAGCCTGTGAAGAGGAAAAAGTACTTATTTAAACAGAAATTAAATAAAAGGAAGCAATTAATGAAAAGTGTTACAAAATATATGTATATACGATAAGTCTAGTTTGAAATAAACATTGTAAACCACTGCAAGAGAAAAAAAGGAACGGAAACACAAAAAGAAATAACTTGGTTAGTAAACATTTTGAATTATTTCAAACATTGAGTAAAACCACATCAAACATATTTATGGAAGGGAAACGGAGAGAGGCCCATACAAACTCGTATTTGTATTTCATTCATGTATTCCTGCATTTATTTGTCTTTTTGTAATTAAATAGTTCGACTGAAGTAAAATATTCAATGAATTAATAGGATAATTCAAAGGTTTGTAAACTTGTTCTCTGTTTTTTAAACTTTGGTAATAGCTATTGATTTTACCTATTTTATTTTAGCTATTGACCACCGCACCTGTGGTGTGGTGGTCTTAATAACTATATATACATTTTTTATATTTAATGTAACATTTTACGTGTTTCGTTTTATGCAAAAACAAAAGTCCGTTAAATTATTTTGTAAATTAAATTTATAAAAATATACAATAAACAATTTATTATTCTTTCATAGCCATTAATACTGATTGTATTCATAATCAAAACAATATATAACACCATTTAATATATATAACAATCAATTTAACTTTGTATCATTAAGTAAATGTTTGTTTAAACTATACTTTAAATGCCAATTGTGATTTTTAGTCCAAACTGGTACGATTTAAAACTTATGTGTTATATGCTTGAAACTTTACTCGAGTCAAATCGTTAAAATATTCTTATAATGTTAGGAAAGTTTTAAGAAGGTGTAGAAGTAAAACTAATTATCATGTGAAAGTATCGTGTGAGCATATCACACGTTTATTCAACAGTTGATTCTTAAAACTTCAAGGCTTACATAGTCAATTTTACTTTAAATCTAAACGTTATTACAAGGTGTGTTTGAAAGGGATTAAAAAATTAAATATCAAGAGTTAAAAACGAATAATTTCTTCTTAACCTAAAATATTTTATATACGAAAGCTTTTTCTACTTTTAAAATGCAATATTGCCAACAACCACTTTAGAAGAGGGATCAGCAGATGTGCTTTCTGTAGACAGATAAATGTTGTCAAATCCAGCCATTGTTGGTGAAGCAGCATTCATGGAATGTCTGTATACTTTAGTATCGTCAACTGCCAGATCAGCAGAGGGATCAGCAGAAATGCTGTTTGAAGACGGATAAATGTCTCACCCAAGCATTTTTGTTGAACCGTCATTTCTACAATGCCCTTATGTATCCTACATTCAGCATGGCCTGCCTTCTTTTTAAAGGACGTGGAACACATACAACTATATCACTTCGTTCGCGTAACTGAACCTTTGTACTATTGGTGGTGTTTCTATAGTTATATTATTAACGGCCAAAGAACTACGCCATAGATGTCATATTATATTCAATTTGTTACAATAATATTGTAAACGAGTTAAGTTTTATTTAATTTATTAAATTTTGAGTTGAAAACATTTATTCAAAATATTTTTTTGCAAACGGTTTAAGATAATAAAACCACCTTATAATTCTTCTAAGTAAAAAACTGAGATATCATATATTTAAAAATAAACTGTTTCAAATACATAAAGTTACTGTAGTAGGCTTTGTTATTGTTATAATAGATTATAATTTATTATAAAATACTAATGACGTATCCTATTGTAATTGTTTGTTTTAATTGCATTACTAACAAAAGTTGTTAGGGGTTCAGATTTTATATTTTTCATTGCTATATATTATATTAGAAAACTACGTTTTGAGGACTATATTGTGTTCTTATCTCTAGTTGTCAAACCTTATAACACAACTTTAAGATGCACAATGAGGTTGTAACCGTATCAACCAATTATCGTGACTCAAAACAGTTAAATCTGGCAATGATAAAAAGTTTTACGTAAATGCAATTTTGCATGTATCTGGATGTCCATGTTAGAAGAAATATAACGCACTAAATTTTAATATTATTATATGAAAGTTAAAAAGATTTATTTATTAAATTTAACTAAATACAATATTATTAGTTTTAAGAGATTTGCTATAGTATAGACCATTCCTACGGTTACTTTACTAAAAAAAAAAAAAAAACTAAAATCGTCTTACTTGAAATAAAACCGTTATTATGTGTAGAAAAAGATATAAATATGAGGAGATAAGAAACGTGCTAAAAAAACTGGAATTCAGATGTAGCCACTATCATTTACCTAGATATTCAATAATGCTATAGCACCCAACTCAAATCAATAGGTTTATATGAGAAGAGATATTTTTTATTTTTATAATTTGAGATATATGTTTCATTCAGACTAATTCTCCTTACGTTTTTACTAATATTGCTTACACCTTGGTTTAAAAGAAATACTTAAAAGAAGTATTTATTATTTGTAATCTAATCTATTTAAGACAAATTACATCAGAAGCACAAATGACTAAAATCTGGTTGCTACAACAAATGACAGATAACTTACCGAGCTACCCTAATGACCCACCTTCTTTAGTTAGGTTATAATAGATAGTGTTATTTCATTAAGTGCACGTTTTATAGTTAATGTGTATGAAATTGACACAGAGTATAAGCTCCAATTTCTGATTCCGGCTGACTCAATCCTTTGGTATGCTACAATCTTTTAAGCTAGTTCTTAATTTGTAGTTTTTTTAGGTCGAAGTCTGCTTGGGAATAGATTGCGTTTCTCGAAACAAAATACTGTTCAACATTATTGGCAAGAAATCATATTTCCTTTAAGAAACCTTTATAACCTTATGTCTTTTCAGGAACTTATACGCATTAATTATCCTCTTATATAATAGCAATTATTATTTAAACCAATATGACACTAAACGTATTTTGAGCATTTTTAAGTATTAAACCAAATTATATAAACAGTTTGAGATATTTATATCGATCAAAAATTGTGTTTAATTCTTTAACTTTAATTTAATTTATCACTCGGTTTAATAAATAACCACTGAAACGCATTTTTAATAAAAAAATACATTTATATCCACTTATCAAAGTTCAACAAATGCATATTCAATTAAGGTACAATTTCACGTTTAAAAAGGCAATTAAGTTCTGACAATTCTGTCCAATCTCGTAAACTTCCCGGACGGCTTGAATCTGCAAGTCGCAAGTTCATTAGTTCCCTCGTTTGTTCACTCTAATAAATTAATCGTGATGTTCAATCTGGAATTTAAGTTTTCAATCCAACCTACTTATTAAGATTAATAATTAACTCTTACTTATTATTGGAACTAGAGCAGAAACTTACTTACTCCGTGGAACAATCCCAAGACTCTACCTTCACATTTAAATTTTAATTAAATTAACTTCTATAAAATTCATACTTTAAAATTGTATTTTAGTCTTAGTCATAGTCATTTTCGTTATATTTAATAGATTATGTAACTTAACTCATATAAAACATTAAAAAAAGTAAAAATAACACGCATAAATATCAACTTTACGACTAATGTTTGATAAAATAATTATTTATTTAAACAATTTAAGAATTTAAATCGACCACCTCTATAACTTTATACGATTTAGAATATCATTATGGTAATTAGAGCATTAAAGTATGACACTAACTCTAGCGAGTCGATCAATTCGTTAGCGATATGTTCGCTTTAGATCCAGAAATATTCTGTTGAAGATCTGAATATTTGGTGCAGTTGATTTTTCGTATTTCTAGATTAGCTTATAATCGCAAAAATTTTAAAATATTCTGTTCGATTATTTCCCCTTGTTTTAGATAAGTACTCGTGCACATGCCTGTATGAACCAACTCACCTTATACAAACCTGTTCAGAGTAACATTAAAAATTAAGGCCTATGTAAGGGTTAGTAACTTAGAAGGCCATCTAATTTTTGTTTTAATTCAGAGATTATTCTGCACATTTTTTGAAACTGTACAAGTTTTAAAAATGTATATCTAGGACATCAATTTAATAGCTTTATATCATACGTAAAATTTAGGTAAAACACACAAAACTATCCAGTTATCGACACTAAATATGTTTGGTAAAACGTAAATATATGATAAACCTTTAAACAAACGCTGTAATGTGATCATCCCGGATCAGTCCCCTTTTAAAATGGATTTCTAGAGACAATGAGAATTCAGTTCTCTTTATGTTATAGCTTTATCTACTGTCACAATGGGGTAGGAACTGTCTTATCCTATCGTACAGAAAAGTTAAAATAATTAGGTTCTTAAATGTATGTGTTCTATAAGTTCAGCCAGAGTCTTATGTTCTATATCTTCTTTTACTTCATTGTTTAATGACGCCCCTATTATGCAGTGTTGACCATTATCAATTGATCCAGATTGGTGTAATTGCTGACAATATAAAAGTTTTTCAAATTCAAATATAGAGAAATACTATAAAGCATGTTGATCTAGACCAACTAGGCATTTCAATTTACACAATTTTCTCTCAGACCCATATTTTTGGGGCTAAATTTGGATACGCTATTGTAATTTCTGATGCCATAATGTGTTTTGAGTGCACACAGATAATAACATTAATACGCTAAACTAATCGTCTTCAGCATATTATACACGGTTCTCACCTTATCATGTTCTCAACAACACCCCAATGAAACGGTATATAACGTCAATGGTTCATCTGTTTTTCATGAACCTGAATATTTCAGGGTTACAAATTTGTATCCGACAGATTGACAGTAAACAAGTTAATTAGCCCCAGAAAAGCCATTAGTTATTACATCCACTAGTTCGATAATACGTCAAATATGACCACAAATAGAATAATTAAATCAAAATACTTCTACTAGTGGTTAGTGTAGTCAATAATATGAAGTGTTCCACGCATATTTTAATTAGGATATAACCTGGTATATATAAAAAATACTTACATCTTCAGGATAACTATTCTGAATTGTTCAACATTTTCTCTTAAAACATTCCCATTTTAAAAAGCTTTCTATGTCCCCCTTGGATTTTGAATTACAAATTTAAAACTTTTAAAGGAATAAGAAACATAAAATAATAAAACTACTGTTATAAGTAAGTTGTGGGGTTTTGTAATAAATAACGTTAAACATAGATGATAGAGATTAAATTGATTTTAGTGATCATCACAATTTGTCCTCTATTTGCATAGCATAATAATAGCGGTGTCTCTATATCACGGTATGTGCCTGAACTTAGATGGAAGAATGTACCAACCTCCCACACTAAAGAAGTTTGAAATTGAATACCCTGAAGAAACCGGAGTGCCTGTAATTCTTCGTAGAGTGATAATAGTCTTTTTTATATCCCTGACTTCAGAGACGTAAAATTAACAGTTACGAGTAATATAAGTTTTTTTTATAATAAACATATGATTACACGTAATGAAGGTTGACGTGGTACGTTCTGGCCATCGCTGAAATTCTTTTGAGTGGAATATTTGTTTACAGATTTCATGCTAGAGGATGACTGAAGTATAAATTTGGCTACTACTCTCATTATAATACCTGACCCACAGATAAAATGTAAGAAAACCATTTAGCGTTTCAGAACTATTCAGGTGAAAATGCAAAGAGTTTTTGGCCGTGTCAACTGCTAGGAATATAGTAAAAAAACACTGGCAACGTAAAATAGTTACCCTTTAATTTCAACTTCCGCTACATTGAAAGTTAAGATGCTATAGAAGAAGATTCAACAATACATTAGACATCTAATATACTTATAACACTTTATTTTACCCCAAAGCAAATTTACTGCGTAGGTGTAGCAGTAATTTTTCATACAAGATTATTACGTTTAAAACGTTTATAAAGAATCCTATGTTATAATTCAAAATTACACAAAATATTGTTAAAAAGTTTCCAAAGCAGATTTAATAAGACACTAATAAATGTCCGTCCTATGATCGAATTGAAAATAACAAACCTAATCTTATTGCGTTGGTAGGTTTACGAGAGTTTCATGGGTAGTTAAATGTGTGGCATTTGTAGAACAGATGGCGGCTCTAGAACAGTACTCAGTTTCATATTTTGTGTAATTCTATTTACGATAATATACCTAGTCTCTTTTAGTTTATGTCCCCAAAAAACGTAGACGATATGACGAAGTTAGGCCAGCAAACACAAAAGGTGATCAATAACAACTACAAATTATACATGCGAATAAAATTAGGAATAATTGTTTACAAAAATAAGTCTAGCCGCCCTTTTAGCATGTATAGTATGAAAACAGTGTATTGCTATGACATAAAAATTACTTCATCATGAGACGCACATGAAGAATTCATTAAAAATATTTTCTTAAAAATATATGTACAAAGTGTTCAAATCTCAATGTTTGTATATGTAAATATAGAACGATGCAATACATATTTTTAAGCTCTCGATGAAAAAGTCACCGATTAAAACATAAAATATAACTTACCATAATCTGTTTAAAAAGGCAGTAAATTTGGTGAAATTGGTACTAACACGTTTAAGGTCATATTAAAACAAGCACATTTGTGTAGCTTGTATGAATTTAAGTTTATTTCTCACTTTATAGCAATAGTAAAGTAATATAAAATGCAATTTCTATAAATCATTCTATTTAAAACCATTTATTCTTTTAAAATATAATATAATAAAATAATTACCTTAAATTACTTTAAAAGCAATGAAGCAAAATTAACTAACAGTGACAAAATTTTGAGAGTATAACAATAGTAAAATAATATAAAATGCGATTTCTAGAAATCATTGTATTTAACCATTTATTCTTTTAAAATTTAATATAATAAAATAATTACCTTAAATTACTTTAAAAACAATGAAGAAAATTAACTAACTGTGACAACATTTTGAGAGAGGGAGGAATTAGTATGGAAAGCGGGTATAAATTGATAGATAAATCAATTGACAGACTCACTGAAGTGGGTTTTATCTGCCACACAGCATTGCACAAGGAATAGTATCTCCTCTCGAACACAAGGAGATGACCTAAAGGCACACACAGTCTGAACATGGATGTAAAATACACAAGAGGGAGCACAGTCCAAGTTTATATATTTTGATTTTCTTGACAATGCGTTGGAGGAAATTATCATAAAAGAAAACCCACAGACTAATGATAATGAACTAACAATCAATAGATCATATCTGAGAGGGAGAGGGCAAATGACGCAACGTTTTTAGACAAAAACGAGCGACTGTACACCACAAGGTTAACAATAGAGAGATTCACACGAAATGAAAATAAAAGAAGCTACACCGAGATCATGCTATTTATCCATTCTGTTTAATAAACATTCAAACCGTGTTTTTTCTTTCAGATACAACTTTACAGGTGAGGCAAAAAACATGTAAAAAAATAAACAATGCCAAAAAACTATTTATTCTTATTGATTTACATTTGTTACGGCTTATTATTAGTAATGTCAATCATGTAATAGATATTCTATCAATAAACAGCTTTAAAAAAAAGCGTTTAAAATTTGGAGAAACCACGTTTTGACCGAACTCAATGGAGAAAACCTCTTTTGAACGTTAAGGTCTTGGATAAAGCAGGTTTTGAATGAAATGAATCATAACAAAATCTTTATTATTATTAAAACAAAAGAAAGCATATGATTTGTAACTCGTACCTTGTAACCTTTTACAATACATTATTTGTTTATAACACTTTTAAACCCTTAAACCAATATCTTTCGTCAAAGCAATCACACTCTACTTCTTCAACTTCTTCAGTACTGGCAAGCATATCGTAGATAATATGTTTGTACCAGTTAAAAACATCATCGGGTTGATTTTGCCACTCTTCACCATTACATTAACTTCAAACAGTTTTTCCACGTCCTTCTTCTTTTGTAATGTTATGGGATGGACTAAGGGGAAAGAGTTTGTAAAACATGCCGCTTGACAACCGCAACACTTTATACCCATTTTTAAGCAACACTACACCAGATTAATCATTTTGTTCTTCGAACCTAAAGTTTTTGAATCCTTTAACTTTAACATGTGCCTTCTCTTTTTGTAAAACTAACAGTTATACTTCCGAAATATATGGAAAGTTACGAAAATAAACACTAAGGGACTTTGTGTCTAGTAGTTTCCAATCTGCCCCTAAAACTTTTACATCACCAATGGTTTTGTAGATTTCATACTACTATTCTTTTGATATTATCGTAACATTTTTTTTTTATTATCTTCTCAACACGACCAAAAACACACGGTCGGCTGGGAAGGAAACTGTGTCCTCTGACAGGAAAGAATAACAGTATTTTTTCAATTCTTGAGTTGGATGTGTACAAGTAATGTAAAAGGATTTGAAGATTTATATTGTTCTTATTTTGGGAAATACACCCATCACTGAAGAGCCTCACAGTTTTTTTTTTTTTACCTTCAAGGTTCATTTTGCTTAAGTGGGAATAAAGAGCAGATAATATTTCAGTGCTGCCTTTACCACCCAACTCCTCCGTCCATGTTGTAGAATGTAGGATTCACTCCATCCAAGCTAGTTATACACAAACTATAAAAGTTGAATTGCCTCAAGTAGTTTGCATCTTGAATGTTACTTTTAGGCAGCTGCTGAATTTGCTGTAGATCAAAACATAAACTAACAACGGTTTCATCTGTTAATTCTTCCTTCATGTAGGAATAAAAAAGCATTGGCCCGTAGTTTGTAAACCCTTTTTTTCAGTCATAAAAATGAATACGTTCTGCAGGTTCTACTGGGGATGTTCTTACTTTTTGATCAAGTAAAGTACATGTAATGCAAACAGCACTAGATGGAGACTTAAATCCTATGTTAAATTTCATTAACAAAGATTCTTCTAAACATAGCAAAGCTAACCCTATCAAGGTCCTCAGTGCAACTGTTGCTGTAAATCTTCATGCAGCTTTTGTATGCTTAATCGGCAGTGTAAATACAGGCGCTTTGATTTTTTCCTTCCGTAATGACTCTCACACCCTTTCATGTTTGAAATAAAACTCCCTTACTTTGTTTTTCTTGCGAACACTCAAATGACTCTTTCTGTCACCTCCTCTTCGTTCTTCTATAGCTTCTCCCGAAGCAATCTTTTTTACGATGTTTGAGAGTCTAGTTCGTCCAACTTTAGTTATTTTTATAAAATTATTCTTACAAACAGGTTATTCTCCTACCACTGCAATGTGATCATGAAATACCTGGTTGAAATTTATGTTGTGACCCTGATTGTTTAGATTTATTTTGGTTTGAGTTGTTCGGTCCCACGATGCAAGTATTGAGTCTTGTTTTTGTTTGTCTGGAAACGTTATAGAGTCTGTCCCTTAATTTATTAACATCTCTAGGCTTTACCTTCATTACATAAAAATGTCTTGCTATGATTGCAAGGAATGTACACATTACAGCCTGAAGGTGCTGAATACCTCTTCTTTTTCGCATCTGCTCTTTTTACCGCCAGGACTTCTGTCGTTTACGAGTGCCACTATTACCAATACCCACTAATATACCATCTACTAACTCATCCATCACCAAATAATGTGAAATGTCTAATTATTTCAACAATTTTAATAAACCACACAATACTAGAAGTAACAAAGCACACACTATTGAGCATAACCTACAAAATTTTAGATAAACAAAGTGGTCATGTGACTAATGGGAGCACTTCTTATTGGTTGTTTGGAGAAAGCATGGTTTGATAGAATGCAACAGCTGGAGAAAACACTGTTTGATCAAAACTTCAATTTTTCTTCACTATTATATAATTGGAGAAAACTTGTTTAGGTTTAAAATAACTACAGTTCCAATTGTAGTCTAACAAAGAGTTTTCAAATATGTCAATATCTCCAAAAAATATTTTTTTTTGAGAAAACACGGTTTGAATGTTTGCTCCTCTATAGGGAATGCATTGACATCTGGCTTATTTGATACTAAACAAGCGAGCATGTCAAACAAATTATACACAAAACAAAAAAATTTAAACAAATCAATCTTAAGCTGGATTATTTTACATTGGATGAGGCTTAGCGAACTCCATTACCTGTGGTGCTTGAAAAATATCGTTTCTTTCTGTCTGTCTAGCTGCAGGACGAACATATCTCGAAAACTGACCAATCGACTTTAAATTTTGCATGAAGCTGCATTTATATAATAAAAATATTGAGTTTTATAATTGTGTTGTCACTCCATATGATTGGGCTGAGCATTAAAAATATTCTTACATTTATATTGTAGGAAATCATGATGGCGATATGAAAAAGCAGGATAAATAAATGTGTGCACGACTACATGAAATCAATAACTTAAATTTCAATGTGTGTTATTTGTTCATAGAGTAGAGAAAAAGGACATAAAATCAACAAAACTTGGAGATTTCATTTCAGTACAATCATGCGATTTCGTATCCTCCTTTGCTCACTGGAAATTGTATTATTTGAACAATGCTTTGAAAACTAATTTAATATACAGAATGGGTATGCATTACGTGAAAAGACATCTCGAGAAAGTCTACATCTGCTGACTATATATGTTGACTTAAACTTGGTGTGTAGACTTATGTTATTCAAATATTGCTATGCATCTCAACTTAACCATTAAAACACTAAAAATGCTGCTGAGATACGATTTGGTAATATAATTACATTTTATATGTCAATAAAAGAAATGATAACAGTGTAGAAATGAAAAGCGAATGAGCGAGCTCGGAGTAAATAAGCTGGATTTCCAGTCATTCACGTTAGACGCTATTATACGTGTTCGGCTTGAATAATAAACGTAAACAGCTCGAGAAACAGAGGTTTATAGCTTGCCGAGAGCACCAATATAAATCAATTACCAGTTATTGGCAGATCGCATTGTAAAACTACCTAATAGGTATTGGTAGACGCGACCAACCAACCGTATATTTTCTTAATTAGACTGATTTTGCTACGTCACAATTTCTATCGGACACTTAATAATGGCTGCCCACTTAAATTGGAGCATCGATAAACATTTTCTTCCCAATTTACGTATAACTGCCTTTCAATTCGCTTCAATTATTATAATGTCAAATATACTGTTTCAGTGTTTAACAAATACCAGCCATTTCCTGACATTATAATATGTTTGTTTATACAAAATGAAGTAAATTTAAATTACTAATTCAAACACTCATCGTTCAATGGCGTAAATGCAACTCCTTGGTATTATTGAAAAAAAATGTGTGTTTAATGTCATTCTTTGGTGAAAAACTAAGCAACGACAGTATTGAAGCCGCTAAACGCTGCTTATTGTATGAAAAAAACTAAAAGTAAATAAATTAAGAAGGGAAAATCTATATTCCACTACCGTTAGATCATGAACCTTGGTGATGAATGTCCTCTAGCAGGTGAAATACGAGCACATATTTAAAAAAGTCCAAACCCTTATTTTCTAAAGTTTTTGGCTTGATTGCGCAATGATCTTAAGTTCTGCTTCAAGTATAGGAATCAAAATAATATTAAAAATAGATGTATAAATAGCTTATCACTAATATTGTATTTCATAATCCACCCATCAAAGATCAAAAAGGGTAAAAACGAATTTAACGTAAATATGGGGCTGTTTCTTTTGATGACTTTAATACTTATATATACCATATTCAAATTCATTCTCAGAACTATAGTATATATCCTATGACTTTTAAATTAGTAAGTCATGTACATTGTCAATGTGAGTTTCTAAAATAATTTCTGTAGTTAAACATATAAACATTTAGTTTAAAAATATCTTATTGAATAAGTCATAAGCACATGAATTAACAAAATAAAAAAATTAGAACCATTTATATAGAACAATGCTTCATATTTTATCCTTAAAAATAGTATGATTATCTTAAATTATATTTCTTAACAGGGTTAACATATGTAGTAGGCCGAATTACTGTGTGATTTACGTCGCAAATGCGTTACTGCATTTGTTAATGCTGTAAAATATCCTACAAACATCTTGCCTCACAAACACTCTATCCTAAAAAACACCTTAAAATTATAGTAAACGTATTAAAAGCAAATGTTTATAATATTTCAACGGAGTCATATATTTTTTAATTTTTTTAAATACGACTTATTTAAAATATATTATAAAATATTCGTTCGTATTTTATTCTGTAAACTTATATTTTTAACTATTAACGAAGGGGGAAAGTCAGTAGGAGAATATTGTTCTTAACAAAATTGTATAGTTAAAACCAAGCATATCATGCCTAGTAAACACAAGTAATGAATTCATTTGTGTGTTTAATTGCTTCGAGCAGTATAATAACAATGTTTGCCGAGGAATGTTCACAAGCGCTGCTCAACGAGCGGTACATGCGGGACCAATTAGGCTGGATTGTGTTCAATGAATTCTACACGTTTCCCGCAGGTAAACTATTGTTTGGTTACGCGCTCTTTTATAGTTTTCAATCACATTCGGCCATATTTAAAGTTTCACTTAGCGTAGATCATATTTAATTAAATTTTCTAATTGACTCATCTAACATTGACGCTGAACTGAGTACGGTAACAAGTATACCACCATGAGACCGTCTATATCTTATAACAATAACTATAGCATTATAATAAATAGGCTTATTAAACAAATAAAATAGGATGAGGCCTAAAAGTATGGACCCTATGGTATAATATATGTATTGTCTTCTATTTAACTGATAAGGAAGTGATGAAGATTGTTAATTCTTTTGTCACATTAGTATTATATTTGTAAAACATGTATTTGTATGTAATAACTGTACAGTTTCTGTAATAATAGGGACAATTTGTGAATGCACAGAATACTACAAATAATTAAAAAGATGTTTCTCGATTGTCAAAACTCTGCTCATTAATGATTCGTAGGAACTTAAAGTAACTTCAAAAAGCTAATTCAAAACGCAGATATTCATTCATGAAAGTTTTAGTTTAATTGGTACCTGTTAAATAAATTCCTTATGAATATTTCTTATTTTAAATAAATTATTAGAAAACACCTTTATTTCCCATTTAAATATTCTATAACTTGTATTATCCACTGTCTGTTGTTTGAAAATAATGATTTGCATTTCAATTAGGTTTCCATTAGTTGTCCAGAAGCTTACAAAAGTTCTTGTTTTGTATGTAAAACTTTTGCTAATTCATTCAGTAATAATTCTGTAATACCATCAAAATTTGCCAATATTATAAGTAATATCTCCAATAAATCGTATAATAATGGGAAGAACTAGATGGATAAATGTTTTCTTTATTGAATAAATATACGGAAATTGTGGGAATTCGTTTATTTTTAAAATAAAATTCTCATGTTTTTGGACCAAGTTGCAGCAGAATGAATTCTGAAAGTATAGAGAGGAGAAGTTGAAGCACAGTATGACAGTACACAGCAGCTTGGTGAGAATCAGTGGGTAGCAAAACAGACTGCTTTCATATGCGCTTTCCGTATTGAAGTGTCCGGATACATTTGACACAATACAAAGTGGCGTATTTCACTTTATTATGTTCTTATTGTCCAACATTCAGTAATGTTATAGTAACACTAGATGTTACCCATGGCTTCACATTCGATGTTCTTAATAGGAACGTGATACAAAAATCCTTTATTTAAGGTGTTTTAAGTACTCCTGAGATAATTAATTATTTTTGGAACATGTTTGGTTATACTGGTCTAATTTTATTATTTTAGTTTTACATTAAAATTAAACTGCATTGTAATCCTGAAAACTAAGAGTGGGACAGTTTACATAATAACGTTCGAAGTAACTTTATTATATACTCGTATACAACACTCTATGACGTCTGATGGCACCAAGGATTTCAATAGTTCCTGAACATATTCTGGGCAAGTGAGGAGAACGTTCGTAGCTTTTATAGTGATAGCATAATTCTGGGACCAATATAGACATATTGAGGATCAGTACACATTGTTTTTTCTGTTTCAAAAAATAATATTTAGCACGAATTCAGTGAATCACATTTATAATGTTCGCGATCAAGTAAAATTCTTAAAAGTACTCATCTGTTATTTCGCTCACCATCAGAGGTTTTGCTGTCCTCGTTTACATACTTGGTTTTTGTCCTTGGAAAGTGTTAATATTAAAATAACCCAACCAACACATCAAAATAAAGATGGCCGCTGTGTTGTAAAGTGCATTTTTTTATGATGTTGAGTTTATTCCTACTATTCCGACCCCTCCATGAAATCTGCAAGACAATTTTTACGCTGCTAAACTATATTTATTAAATGAACGAGATGAACCAAATAAAAAGCGAAATTTCTTTAAATTAAATCAAAGTACAAACATTAGAAATGATAATTTTTCAATATTTATTATAAGGTTCTTGTATTTTTGGAACTTATTAAAATAAGATTAATTATTAAAATATCGTCATTGGTGAATGAAACCACATTTGAAAGGCGACAGAGGAAAGTTCAGCTCAATGTATGGCATTATGCAGCAGCTTTGTGTGGGCCAGTGGTTTACCGATAAAGGTGAGACTGTATTGAGTAGCACTTTCACGTGTTAGGACACATCTGATATTGAACACATTTCGAACTGTTCACTTCCAAACGATTTTATTTTCCACAATCACATTTTTACAAACATTACTATTTATTATGTTACGGTTACTGAAATACCACCCAATTCTATCTGTGCGCAGTAAATCTTTCAGGGTAGTGTTTTGCCTTGAAATATATAAGGTAAACTTATAATCAGTGAGCATATGCCCCATATTATCACAACGCGATAATATTTGCAATTGTAATTCTGAAAACTCTCGGCTGGTTATTTCCTGTTTTAGTGCAATAATTATTTTATCAAGACTATAAACATGATACAAATAATAGGGTTAATTGTTCTTACATGCATAGGGTACTTTACATAATCATACTTGTGTAGATGTTTTGGAATATTCAACTCCTTCCCTGAAATAGGGATTGGTGGGTAAGTAAAAGTATTTAAATGAAAATCCATATTATTTAAAAGGCCCTTGACTAAAAAGACCAATCATGTAAATCAGAGGTCTCTGACTGAGTCAAGTAGAAAGTAAAAGTCGGCGGCCTATCAAAGTTTACATTTTAAAAATACGCTAATAATTAATATTTCTTTACGACTTTAATAGTTATTATTCATTAACTTTAAATGCTCCAAATGCCCTCTAATACCTAGATTCATAGGCATCTCTTACATTTACCAACATTTTTTGGCGTGATTACTTAGCAAGGGTTTTCAATCCTCATTCTTAAGTCATCATGGTTTTGTGGTGTGGTCTTGTACAATTTACTTTTCAAAACTACCGAAGGCAAAAAAATAAGGAACGAAAAATAAGAAATAAGGAAGGAAAAATAAGTGAACGATATGGCCACTCTACAGAGTAACGTCGACCTATCCATCTCACACAAAAATAGCGGTCTAAAAATATGCTCTATCGTTTGTCACAAGTGCGATGGACTACCGTCTAGCTCGAAGTAAGGATTAAATTACATAAAGTTACGTCTTATATAGCAGGACCAGTATTACGTTCAAACAATTCTTAGAAGTAGTAGCCGTTTAAATGCCCATCAATACAAAAGGTCCAAGACATTTTCCGGCCATTGAAATTTCGTATTTTTAATAAAATTTAGTGTTTGGCCAGTTTCGATTATTCTGTAGGTTGACTGTTCCATGCAAAGAAAATACTGCTTCGTAACAGAAAAGGTTTTCAGGAATAAAATCAGTATTTTCTTTCATTTTCTGCATCATCGGTTGACAAAACAAGATCCTCCGTTAAATAAATCATCCTTATTGAACTTATGGTAAAATTTACATTATTTCGGATCAAATGTATGTGTATAATATCATTTAAACATTACGTTTTGAAATATAAAGTTCAGATTCTGCCATATATTGACCACACGTACAGCTTGGCGAATGTGTTTGCCCACCACACCTTATTACAAAATCATTTGAGCTTTTGCTTCGTTAAATCTAACAATATTTTACAACAAAGCAAGTGCTTAAAATGTAATTATCTATTAAAGCCACTCTCCTGAATAAAAACCTATCAAACATTGAAGCACATACCAATGGTATTTCTAATCTCAATAATGTTTGAAACAAAAGTCAAGTGAGCTTCTGGTGTCTTGTCCAATGACCTTTGTACATCTAATACGTTATGTTTGGCTTAGTATTTCATTGAACTAAAGTATTGATTCCTAGCTTATAATTCAATAAAAATCTTGACAGGGCAATATTTTGTACTGTATTAAGATATATACCTCTGATATGCTGAAATTTATAATTTACATGGGCTTTTAAATCAGATGTCATTTAATTAGTCGGAGTTTACATGTTGGTATATTTTTGTTTAAAAGTTAATAATCAGACACCCATGGTATTACCATTTCTAATTATCAGAATTCGAGGAATACTAATTTGGTGATTACAGCATATTTACCAAATGAAGAATACGTAATAAATTGACAATGCAAATTAACCTGTATATTAAACACAACCATTTTATATTTGCAAAATAATCGCTAAAGTTTAATTGCTATCTTCTTTTACATATTTTAAGAACGCACTCGATGAATATTGTGCTATTCCTAGAATGATAATTGAGTTAATACACCTCACCTGTGCCTAGCAAACACAAATAATTAATTCATTTCCGTGTAGCTTTCAACAGTATATAAATTTTATCCGTGAAATTTTCCAAGAACTGATCAACGAGTGGTAAATGAGGTTAATTCGGGCGAGTGAATTCTAAATGTTTCTCTCAGGTTAAATATTTGTTTGGTTCACGGTCATGTTCACTTACTAGTTCTTGCATATTAAAACATTACTGATGACCTTTGGTGATCATTTTAATGATTTAACTAGTGGAGTTCATGTGCAAGAAATTGCCTAAACCTTACCTTATATCTAATTGTATACAATAGTTGATGTATTATAATTAACAGTGAAGGTATGGTATATGTATGGTAATTATTTCGGTATATGCTTCATACTGATCATACACGTAATTCCTAATGGAGCTTAAATAAAAGTTCGCATGGTTACTCTAAAAGATAGTGACAGTTAATATTTTCTGAACAAAATCATTTTAACTTTTGTTCCGTTACTTATAACAACGGAAGTGAATTTAAATAGTCGGAATAGTCGTGAGTAAGTATATTTTCTTAATCATTATTAAAAGTCAAATCCTTCTATCGCATTAGATATAACTTATACCAAAAGTAATTTACAAGATCCAGTAGATAAGGTTTTTGACCAAAGTAAGTCATGAAAACTTATTTGTATTTTTTTATAGAGAAACAAGGCACACTGAACTGTGGCATCGTAAATAAAATAGACAGGAAGTTAATTTAAACGATCGGAATAGACATTTTTAAACCGTTTGTTAATAAAACAGCCGTGCAACATATAGTGTTTTAGTCCTATGTATGTACCTTATAATAATAGCACATACAGCGGCTTCGCCCAAGATTTAGGTGCAGAATTCCATATATTTGATTGAATAGTTTCCACGCTTTCAGTAACACTTAAACTACTTTAGACCAATGTAGAGGAGCTCAAATATCGAAGTTAGTAGTTTTATTAATGAATACACTTCCAATATAATATGATAGGGCCCTATGATATTTTATAAACGGAACTATTACAATTAGTCATCAGTTACTCATTTTTCAGTGTTCATGATTACGAGGACCAGAGCTTAAGCAAAATTGTGAGACAAGTTTTTAACTATATAGATATAAATATAGGTATTGAAACTATTCCAAATTAAAATCAGCATTAATATGAGTAACATATTGTCATAAGGAAAGATAATGATACAGTCAAGTTGTTGCTTCCTAATCAATTTTCGCTATATCATACCACTTCCTTGGTCCAGTCTAGTAATTACATGAGTATTTATATACCCAATCAGGATTGTATATCTCATCGGTAAAAATGGATTGTGATTTCCTCTCGACGATTTTCTGTGCTACAAATGTAACTTAATTTATTGCTTTTTTATTGCACTGTAGCAAACAATCACGGACTCACTGCGCTCCCTTTTTTCCTCAAATTGTGGCCATGGATCAAGTAGTTTATCGAATCATGCTAATACCCAGCCCCACCGTTTATGTTTCAAAAGCTACTGTAAATATGCCGTCCCCCAATGTCTAAGGAAACAAAATTCTAGACCTTATACATAAACATTCACAATTTATTTCATTTAGTAAAATTCAGAAAATTAACCTTGCCTTACTTTTGTTACCTGCCATTTTGTTGAAATAACATTTGTTAGCCTAATATGATAATTACTTTATGCTTTTACTCTAAAAACGTAAAAAAATTTAAAAAGTGGTTTAATAAATTAATGATATAATCGTGCTGTCACATTACAATGTTCACACAGCTCATTTTATTAGATTTAACAGGATCTTCCAATTAATATTTCACATCTTTAGAAACCAAGATGGAATTTTAACTGTTTTAGAGACTACTGGGGCGTAGCCCGGCAGGATGGATTTTTGAAATAGAAATAGGCTTATAATCATCCCAGGTACCTTAAAAAGAAATGTGAAAAATGTCAGTACAATAGGTTTATTATTTTGAATATTGAAAGGGAAAAACAAGCAAAAGCCCTTTCGAATTTACATTAATATACATAATTATTGTTGAGATAACTAGGCAAACTAAAATTATGGCACTATACAAATATTAGACAGGAAGCTGATTACAATTAAAACTATGATCGGGGCAAATAAAACCGTTTTGAAATAATAATCCGTAATGTGTTCATTATCAGATGTGTCCTAACACATGAAAACTGCGACTGCCTCGCTCTTGTCGATAACCACTGACCCATTCAAAGTTTCGGACAATTACACACAGTGAGATGATCTTCCCTATATATGCAATCGCCTATCAAATGTATTTTACTTTCTCCAATCACATTCCACATTTCTTACAAGGTTCCTCCTACTTGAACTTGTTTCAAGTACACAGGATTTAGTAAAAAATATATTCTAGATATTTCTGATAATTATGCTTCAAATTAATATTAAGACATTATTATGTTTGTCTGGTTTACCTCTACCGCTTAATAAATATCATTTAGTAGCGCGAGTTTTGCCCAGTAGACTTAAAGGAAGATTTAAATATCACATGCAAAAAAGTAAAAATGTTTCTGTTTAATATGTAAACCTGAAATTTATTTGTATCTAACAGTTTAGGCTCTAATACTAGAACCACGTGGGGATCGGTGCTCTAAATAAAAATACCGACCTCTTAAGGAAGTCTAGCAAGCAAGTTGAAAAGTTACGATTTAGGAGAGTTAAAATTAGATGTACGTGTAATTAAGTTATATGTTACTTAAATTTTATTTCTTCGCCTAAATAGAAGTCTAACAACAAATAAAATAAAGCTGATATCCAGTCATGGTAACCACTTTGCTTATTGAAATATATAATTGTAATTGTTAAATAACAATAACCTTTTTATATCTTTCATACTTACATCAGAAATGTCACAAGATATGTTAATTGAATAACAAGTCTCTAAAACTTCCCTTATCAAAAAGTAAGAAATGGCAATTGGTACTTTATTAAAAATAATTCATACAAAAGTAAGTACACACACATAAAGATTTGTCGTAATATTATCTGTTTCAACAACAACATAATTCAATATGTAAATATTTGTATATGTAATATATTAATTGTCTAAACATAATGACAAAATTTATTTTTGTTAACTAAACATTGTTTCTATAATGTATATTTAGTCAAACAGTTGCAATGCCAAAACTAACAATAACACACATCCTGCTCTACATTTAATTTTATTGGGCGGAGCTGTATCGTGATTGGATGAAGCTTAACTAATTTTAAGAACAATACGATGAACAGGAACTAACATGGCTTATTTATCACAGACCTCCAGAATTATTACAATTAGAAGCAGTCTTATATGTTACATCATTAGACTATTTAATGTATATAAGGCGTTTCATACTATCTTTTAATGATTGTGTGACATTTTTGCAAAATAATATTGCATATGTGAATTTAATTATTTGCTATCCTTTGAACTTGAACTTTTTTAAGTTCAACATTTCGTGACAAATAATAACCAGTGTTAACTCATATCCAGAAGAATTTAATATTCCCCAAACTAAAAACAATTATGGATTATTAATTGGGAGAAATAAGGGATACATTATATTACAAGTTAAAATATTTTTTGATATTAATATATTTTTAAATTAAATTTTTTTAAAGTTAATATTTTTAAAAAGTTAAAAACCCGTATGCATGATTTTATAAATTGTAATCGAGCTTACCCGCAAGCATGGGTGAATTATATTAATACATTTGTATCACTGCCATCTTTGAAAATAATTCGTCTTACTTTGCTCAATAAACTATTTGAACTAATTCATACATTATTTAGGATGAGCTGGTTACAATTGATGGGATATATCATAAAATGAAAAAGTATGCCATAAAATTTATCGTGTAAAGGGTACTGTATTTCGTTTGTAAAATGTTGAGAGAGGAACTGTAAAGGTAAGGCAGAGTGTAAAATCAGAAGCACATTTGAAAAGCGACTGTTCATAGAGAAGTTGCGGTTCAGCACGTAACATTATACAGCACCTTTGTATAGGTAGGTGGTTAGTGTTATAGAGAGGTGTTAGGTGCGGTCTGCTATGTCTGGTTATCACTTAATGTCACATATTATAGTAGTTGCAGTTACCTCCAATTTGTTAATGCAACTTCATTTAAGTTTTTCCTTGACAGTGCAACAAATGAAAAATAATAAATTATGATGAAAGTGTTCCCTTACACAGTTTCATTGTTAAATTCTTAACGTGTTGTAGGATATACTTGTGATTGTACACGCATGGTCGGAACGTACATACAATAAATTATTGATTGTTTATGTAGTATAAACACTTAATATTGTAATTAGGTTTCTTAATAAAATTGATTCAAAAGTTTTTTTCTAAATTGTACTATTATGATATAGTATATATGATGTAGTATTATGATACCTATAGAATAAATATTATTTCACAACATTTCGATTATCGTTTACTACAGAATTTTACTACCGTTGCACAGTTATATTGAAAGAAAATTGTCCTGTTTACCGCTGAGTCTCGATTTATTTCTCTTGTCCATAAACATGCAGATTAGGTTTGTGTAAAATAGTCTAGGCTATTAGTTGCTGGTATGTTTCACTTACCAACTTCTTTATCTATAATTTATCTACTATTTTTTTGTAATTAAAAAATATACTATAATATGTTCAACACAATATGATATTGAGTTATCCCATTGAGTAATACAATGTGTTAACGCTCCTCAAAACCCATTGATGGTTACGGGCTATCATATTGTACAAGTAGCAGTGTATAGAATTTTCTAAATTTAAAATCTACTCGTACAGTTAAATCCATTCTCGAAAAATCCTCTGAGCATTCACTAATGCTCAGGCAACTCCTTACGAAGAGACATTTAACAGTATCAAACTCGAACTTGAATAATTAGTTTCAAGCAACATATCAAGGTCTTGGCTTACTCTCTTATCTATCTCTTACAGATAAATGATAGAAAAAGATACAGAAAAGTCTTACCAGCCCCTCTTCAGATAAAAGTATAATATGAACAATTTCAATTTTATACCTCAAACTGTTCTTGAAATATCATGAGGAATATTAAGCTCGTTAGTAACTACGATTAAAATTAAGATCTCCATACTAAAATATCAAACTAAAAATGTCAATGAATTAATTAAATTATTATGTAAAAGTGAAGGATGGCACTTTAAATTGCGTGTTATGTGATTAAAAATAAATCGGAAAGCTATAAGCCGAGGAGGCTAAGGTCAGAGAACCGAAGACATGTAAAGGTTATAGTGCAAAAAGAATTCCTTGTAAGAAATGCTTAATAGTTGTTTCAAAACGGTGACACTATATCTTATAGCTTAATCTTGTACAAAAGTCGGTTTAAGAACACTAAACATTATTACAAGATGATGTTTAAATAAATTAACCTGATGATTATTAGTGATGCGATTAATATTGTTAAAGAATTTGTGTGTGTGTGTGTGTGTGTGTGTGTGTGTGTGTGTGTGTGTGTGTGTGTGTGTGTGTGTGTGTGTGTGTGTGTGTGTGTGTGTGTGTGTGTGTGTTATAACATATCTTATAATGTGGCATTTTGTTGTCCTAAAATGGTTTAAAAACTATAACTATAACTTTAGGCGATATTTACTTTTTTATAAAGTATATAGCGACATGTCTATTATTCAATAATAAGTAATGGTACCAAAGATATATTGAAAGAAAGATATGTTTGTTTACGATATCAAATACAATCAACTAATTACCACTCAACTTAATTATATCTATAAAAAGAATTACTTAACGGTAATAAACATTATATTTAGTATTTCAGTTTATATACACTTGTTTTTCTTAAGAAACTCTATTAATCCAAATTTTCGTTTACTTATAACTATTACTGTAACTAATCGGTGAGATTTGCACTGTTAAAATACAGCTCATACTAGATTTACTTTTTTATAATAATTCAACGTATTTCTTTTTATTAAAGAATTTCTACACCAATATCACTGAACTTATGCATCATTATAATTTCTCAAAATTACCATAAGTAAACCGAAGATACTTTAAATATTTTATTTTATTTTTTTATTTATACTGATGTTAGTTGATATTATTGATCCAATACAACATACGAGTATATAAAATAAAGTAAAGCACATTTTGTGTTTAAGTAAAGCAATCCATTATCGTCATGTTTGGTTTTCATTTTTTAAATTGACAGTACCGGAAATGAAAATAAATGAGGTGTAGGAGTGAATGGATATCGGAGAGAAAATTAACAATGAAAAATATCACAATACAAACTCTTTTCAATTATCCAACCATCATACACGGGATTAGTGGAAGGATTGTGTGAAGGGCGGTATAAATAAAACCACGCTTCCTTGCAAACAAAACCTTAGTTATGATTTTAATAAGCATCCGAGATGTAAAGAGTAAGCATTATGGTAGGTAATATAAGTCGACCTTTCTAGACCACATGATAGTTTAAAATGAAACATTATTAGCTTATATTGAAAGATACATGTGAAATTTTGATGTAGTCAATTCATACGTACTCTAACTTTAATCAATACACTTTTTCTAATTCTTAATATCTTAGTGTGGATAAACTAAAAATACTAAACTGAAACTACTACTACTATTATAACAAGGCAAGATTCAACCCGACAAGCAAAGAAAGAAGGATTATTTACGAAGATAACAGTTATATAAAATTACTAATAGAATACACCCATTCTTACAGGTAAGCTCGGATTTTTAATTTAAAAGTGTATTAAATAAAGATTACTAATAGGTTTCATCAATATTTCTTGAAACGTAATATTTTCAATAGCTTTTTGAATACAAATTAATATTTGTAAGACAAATTTGTATCTGAAGATATGTTTTTAAAATTACTTAATATAATTTATCTCTTATTTTTCTCAATTCTTTAATCCACGATTCCTTAAACTCTAGTAATAGTATGTTTCAGCTATGAGTTAACATTTGTTATTATTTTTTATCGAAAAATATAGAAGTAAAACAATAATAAACAAAAACACAACAAGAGAAGCAAATGAGGTAATACTAACGAGTTGGTTGATACATAAAATATACCAATCGTTTGGTTATTGAAAAATAGCTACAGGATAGCAAAGAATCAAATTCAAATGTGCAATATTATTTGCCAAAGGTTTCACAATACCATTAAAAGCTAGTAGGAAAACTCTTAGATAAACAGTCTAATAATTTAGGACAAAAAATACCTTCAATTTGTTATATTGAAACCCAATGGCACAGTGTAGTGGGTACGGCGGTTATCCCAAGATAACCAGATCAAGCAACGTCGAGCGTGGCTGCTGCTTGGGTAGGTGACCGCTGAGCGATCCTGTCCTTGCAAGCGGCCCGCCTGCCCGGCCATTGGTGGTGGTTCGGAAGTCACCTATAAGCCGTTGGTCCCCAGGTTAAGTGTTAGAAAAGGCTTTTTAGCCCTAACTTCGCCTGGTAAAATAAGACATTCTTTACTTTTTTACTTTTTATATGTCTACCAGATATGCCATATTAGTCGCTGTTGGTCGTATTGTTCTTAAGATTGGTTAATGTTCATCCAATCATGATATCCCTACGCCTTTTAAACTTACATGTAAAGCAGGTTACGTATTATTGTCAGTTTTGGTTTTACAACAGTCTGTTGATTGATTATGTTGGACATGTTACAGTGAGTTTTACCTAACAAAAACTTACATTTATCATTGGTGTTTAGGCGATGTTTGTTTGTGTTCCCGGTAATTGAATGATTTAATTAATTAATTACATATGCAAATATTAACAAATTGAATATTTTTTCCACGGAAAACATAATTTTTCATTATGTGTATGTATATACATATTTTTATATGTATTAATTTTATTAAATTACAAATTAATATTTCTTACTTTTTGATAAGAGCAGTTTTATATACTCGGTATTCAAGTAAAACATCTCGTGACCCCTCTGCTGCAAGAATAAAGGAGATAAAATGGTTATTGTTATTTGCCAATTACATATTTAAATAAGCAAAGTTATCAGTAAGACTGGATTATACCTTTTTTATTTATTTTTGGACTTCTATTTAGGTGAAGAAATAAACTTTAAATGACAAATAACCTTATTTAATGTAATTCTAGTTTTTATACTCCAAAATCGTAAATTTTCAACTTCCCTTAGAGGTAAGTATGTAAAACAACGATTCTCATGTGGTTCTAGTATCAAATGCTAAGCTGCTAAAATATATCATCTAAATGTTTATATATTGAAGAGTAACATTTTACTGTTTTTATATATATATATATATATATATATATATATATATATATATATAATTATATTTATATATATATTTTAATTTATTTATTTATTTACATATATATCCCCCGTTCTACATATATATCAACCCGTTGCAACGTTCTAATAATACATGTTCTTTTAGCATTTACATTCAATTCCATTTACAGAATTCTGTTTTGGGAATTTAATTTATATAATAGAAATTGTATATTACAGAGGTGATAATAAATGTGAAGAGTAATAACACAAATAAAACCTAGATTAAAAAGCAATTT
The DNA here is from genome assembly GCF_021130785.1 of Homalodisca vitripennis. Lineage (NCBI taxonomy): Eukaryota > Metazoa > Arthropoda > Insecta > Hemiptera > Cicadellidae > Homalodisca > Homalodisca vitripennis. The sequence goes on from NC_060213.1 coordinate 80,509,543, forward strand.
ATAATTCTCATAAAAATTAGCAAAAATTTCATTTTATTCAACTTTTTTACAACTGTTTAGGGACGCACTTGATGGATATTCCTCCTGAAGGAATAGTTCAATTAATACGACTCACGCTGAACCAAGCAACCACAAGTAATAAGTTAATTTGCGTATTTAATTGTTTCCAGAAATACAACCAAATTTCCCGAGGAATGTTCTCCCGCGCTGCACAACGAGCGCTACATGCGGGACCAATTAGGCTGGATTGTGTTCAGTGAATTCTACAGGTTTCCCTCAGGTAAATTATTGTTTGCTTGTGCTCTTGTTCACTGCTTGTTCTTGCATTTAAAACATTGCAGATTTTTCGTTGGAACCTTTTAATTATTTTAACCAGTCTAGTTCATGTTCATTTTCTGAACCTTAGCAGTATTTCCAGTACTGAACAGAATTTAAGTACCATAAGTAAATGTTAACACATGGTAATTATCTCATTGTCCTCATCGTAATAGTTATATTTTACAATTATAATTATTTTGGGAAAAAATCATTTTTATGATTACTTTACAATTCAGCGATAAATAATAATTATACAATTTTCTTTGTAGTTCTGTAGAGACCAATTGAACTCTAAGAGACGTATCTCAATGACTATTCCAGTCTTTTCGTAACTAACCTGGATGCTATTACTGAATGAGTTTTATCTGAAACTAGCTCGGAAAAAATTATTTTTATTATAAACAATACAAATATTGAGAGCATAGGACGCTTAATGATGACATTTAATAGTACTGTGTTATTATACACGGATTCTTTCAAAGGCAGACCTTTTGGATAACAAATATTTTCCACATTTGCATTTCAATATTTCTATATTCTGATAACTGTCAAGGGAAAGAATCGCAGCTCTGACCTTTATTCATTGCAAGATCCTCTATAATAAGCACGTTAACGAAATGAGAATACGTCCATTTTAAAATTATGTTATCATATACAGAATGTTGTTTATTTTATTTTCATTTATCGAGCTTACGTAACTTTCCTTTTTCTATTAGCTTTATTTTAATTAGCATTTTATTGTGTATAGTAAAGTCTCCAACATTCTAATTCCTATGTGGCGTCTTCTTTATGTTTACGGACCTAGCTTTGTTTCTTCCTATTTTACTACAAATAATATCTAAAAATTACTTTAATCAAGTCTTCCAATAAAAACTAATTAAAATTTGTGAAAACTCGTCAAATCACCTGTTACAATATTTTGAACTATAATTGGCTAGATGTATTATACTAGAAGAAGTTCTTTCGACCACCCTTCACAATATAGGCTATATATGAGTTCATTACTCCTGGCAGTAATACAATTTTATCCGTGCGAGTATACAATAAAAACCTCTTGATCGAATTTACACAATATAGCTATAGCTTCCTGCTACTATTTCACAAAATGAGGAAGCATCTGGCATCAAACACGTTCTAATCCTAAAATGAAGTTTTTGGAAGTTATGGTCTCTAAAATGCGCCTGATGATTTCTCCGTTTCTATGGTCTAATTTTTATACCACTTTGCCTTTGGTTTGCACCAAAACAAAGGAATCCACGGTGGTTGTAGGGCTTCTGGCTTCAAAACTACTTTGCTAGAACCTGTCTTAAAAGTTTGATGAAAAACGTACTTGTATGCCAGTATTAGTAAAAATCTATCATTTATATGTAAGTCTTGTAGGATAAAAGTCGAATAGCCTTTAAACTGAATCTTCTAGTCTTTTAGGAAACAAAATATATGTACGGTATTAATTTGTATTTAAAAAATTGCCATGCCAGTTGTAGTTCTAATCGATAGATCCATAAAGTGCCATTTAATCTGATTTATGGAGTATCCATGCCAAATTTGGTCTATACCATAGGTTGATGCCTTTAATAAATCTTCCAGTACATTTGGGAATAGTAGTTGCCTTGATTCCATCGTCTTAGATTAATTTAACTTAACTATTGAAAATATGCTTAGTATTATTAATGCTTAAAACATCAATAATATTTTTAAAGGAAATAGCTGAGATCCATTGATTCGGAAAGCTCTACGAATAACCACGATTAAAAGGAATTCATGCAATTTTTTAACTCAGACCCCATAGCATAAAATACATGGAACAGGTATCCTAGGCAACCGTTTAGACCAATGAATTTGTAGATTAATGTTTATTGACATTAATAGATCTATGGTCATCAAGGATGTTTAAACACATAGAGGTATATTTTATGTTTTCCCCTTTTTGTCTTTAGTGTCTATATTCAGAAAATAAATTAATATAATTCTATATAATAACACCCGTAAGGTGTCTTAATTAGTTAAAAAATACCTTTGCCTCTGTTTCTCCAATCGATTTGGTCCGACTAACCTTAATAACAAATTTAACTTTTTACTTAAATAACGTCATTGGTAACACTTTAAAAGGACACACACATAGATATATATTAGTTTTCACACACGAAAAGTGCAATAGATACATTCGACGTCTGCCATGAGCTTCAACGTTGATAAAAGGCAATGATCAATATCTTCATGCATTATAAAATACTAACTAAGGTAACTATTTTATTAAAGGCAATTTATTTAGTAAATATTTTCGTCTTCCTCGTTGGATGTTATAATTTAGTATGATTAACTTCATAGCTTATTATTTTTTGATAGATTTTTACACTTTGTACAAAAATACTAGCTCCTTTGTTCAAGGCATAGGCTTTGATCTGCTTCCTTTTAAACAAATCACAAAAACATCATAAGTACATAGTCGAATACTAAATTATAAGGGACTGATATTGTTGTTCACAACCGTTTGTATACTGAAACTAAAAATCTTACTGTAAATTTTAATGCAGACCAATTTGAACAAAGATTTCTTTAATAATTTCAAATACTTTAAAGGCCTCGGTTTCTTTGAATGATGTTTTAACATTGATATTTAATCATTTAACTATGGCATAGTTGTGGTACCAGCTCAAGACAAGGTAAGAGTTTGTTATAAATAATATAGACATTTATAACAGTATAATGTATAAATCGACAGTACACATCTCTATGTACAAAGAAATTAAAAGTAGCAAGTTATATTAAATTGAAAAATGAAATAAAATTATAAGGGCAAATAAATGTCCGTTTATGGACACTAAAATGATAATTAAAATGTCTGTTATGAGTTGATTAATTCAAAGTATAGATACAGTTAAGTCGATTAAAAATCTGTTAATTGTATTTGATCGCGTACATAAACATATCCAGTTTCGATATATCATTGCTACCGTCCATCATTATTAAATTATAAAATATGTTGGATCAATATTAATAATAATGTAAACGTCAATCTTATTTCATGTTATATAATTGAGTAAAGATCTCTTAAGGGCGTGGTGTTTGTGAATTACTTAACAAATTATTTAAATACTACGTAACGTGAATTCTTAATTTTTATTGATGGCATTAATCGTAATTGTAGCAATCAGTATAATGGGGTAAACATCATCTTGCAAAATCACTTGTTTCTTAAAACAATTTCCACAGCAACTGAAACTAAGCAGACTAATACATTAATCAGTTATTTTGCATAGTAACGGTTATAGATTATGACTTTTGCAGTGAAATAGTCAAGATAAAACTATAATGAAGCGTTGATATAAAATACTATGGTACATTTTGATCTTTGATATAGTTTACTATCCTATATGACAAAAAGTGGTATCCTGACACAGCAGTCTAACACTAACCACCGACCGATACAAAGCTGCTGTATAATGTCACAGGTGAGCCGCAACTTCCCTATGTACCGTTGCCTTTCAAATGTGCTTCTGATTCTCCAGTCACACTCGTTCTTAACTTATAGTTCCTCTTACATTCTTTTACAAAACAGAAACAGATATTTTTACGTCAAGTTTACAACATACTTCTTTCTTATAAGGAATCATTCTATCCTTTTTAGCCCAGCTTATCCTAAAAATGTACTCATTTGTTCGAATTGTTTATCAAGCAAAGCAAGAGGAGAATTGTAGAATGTAGAATCTTAGAGCATTTCAAAAAAGGTTTATAAATAAATAAAACATTTTCCAAAGTGACTTTAATTTTAGTGCAAGGTCTGTCAGAATCAATGATTACCATCATCACGCACTTCAAAAATCAAAAAATGTTTAAAGTTTTTGTTAATAATAGATATTATAATAAAATATGGTAAAAGATTTGGATATATATGGTTACCCATTATAAAATATTTAAACAAAATGACATTTTAATTGTCTTATCATATTTTTGTTATCATTCTTTCTTTTTAGATTAAAATGTAAAACTTTATACAAAAGATTCATTTCTTCTTTGGAGAAGCTTTCTAATGACAAGTTACATACCAGTTGTTGATCTTCAAAAGAGAATTGTTTTCAAAGGCAGTGATATAAAAAAGTATGAATAGAGCTACAACCTTAATTGTATGTAAGCTCTATTAAAAGCTACAATATGATGTATACGAATCTTTAATTAAAATCGGATTAAATAAAAATGCCTTTTTTGAACATTTATTAATATATAATATTTTAAACAAAAGTTTTTGCTCACAAATGAATATTTATATTTGTTTATATGTAATATTAGTATATACAGATACATTTGTTAAATTATTTGCTATTATTAAACTCTCATTCCTCCAACTTTATTAATCAAGAAATTTCCGAGTTTAAATTTAAATATTATTTCACTTATGACACAACCTTGGTTACTAGTATCAATCATGTCAAAATTTGTTAATCTGTATCGAACCGTAAAGGAGAACAATAATAAACAAGAAGGCAGTATCTACAAAAGTATTGGGTAAACAGTTAATAATAACAAGTTAATGAATATGTGAGACACGCAAATAGTTAGAATACTTAGTTAGTACAGAATAGAAAAGAATTTAAAATAAAATTTGCAATAGAATTTGAGAAAAACACACTATACAAATACGAGAAGCTATGACAACTAAAGAAACAATCAGCCTTTGGTTGTAAGAATATCATGTAGTAATATAAAAGCCATGCTGGTCACTTCTAGTCGTATTGGTGTCGTGATTACCCAATCAAGCCACAGCGCCAACTATTCAGCTCATACAGCCTTATATGTACAGCTGGATATGTATTATTAGCAGTGTTGGCTTAGCAACTGCTGAGCTCGTAATTATGTCTTTCATAGTGAGGTTTATGTAATTTAAGAATTGGATCGTATCCAGTAATATGTATATGTTGCTGTAACCAAAATGTTGATTTAGAATATGTTATAATGTAATTAATATGTTTTATTCTGTGAATATTGATATAGTCAATTTATTTACTTAGGAGAGCTATGAACTCTCGCTATCTACTTAAAAAATGCTAACATATCTGATTTATAAAGAATAAAAGGGATAAATAATTATTGTATTTCCATTGACCAATCCTATGGCTGGCAGTGATGTAGCAAGCAGCAGACATGAGTAACGACTGATTGGCAAGGCCGGGCCAACTGATTTAGAATCCAGATGATTTAGGTATGAAACAAAGAATTGGAACGTCACAGAAAGTGTAGATGAAGAAGAGTCGTGTTGGAGCATCCTATATAGCAAGTAGTGGTATCCTGACACAACAGTCTGTAACACTAACCAACGACCGTCACAAAGCTGCTATATAATGTCACATGCTGAGCCGCAACTTCTCTACGTACCGTTGCCTTTCAAATTTGCTTCTGATTCTCCAGTCACACTCGTCCTTGCCTTTACAGTTCCTCTTAAATCATTTTTACAAAAGAGATTCAGAAAGTTGTGCAAGCCAAGTTTATGACATACTTCTTTCTTTTAAGAATTCATTCTATCCTTTTTAACCTAGCATTTTCTAAAATATGCATTCATTTGTTTGAATAGGTTTTCAAGCAAAAACAAGAGACAATTTTTTATAAGGACAGTGATATAAAAATGTACGAATAGAGCTACAAACTTAATCGTATGTAAGCTCTATTAAAACATATAATATGATGCATACGAATAACTCATTCAAATTGGATTAAATAAAAATTACTAATCCTTTTTTCATCATTTCTTCAAATTAAATATTATAACAAAAGTTTATACTCACAAATGAATATTTATATTTGTTTTCGATGTAATATTACTATATACAGATGTATTTAAGGAATTATTTGTTATTACTGAACCATTACTTCTCCAAATTTCTTAACAAAGGAATTTATGGGTTTAAAGTTCAATATTATTTTGGTTATGACTTAACCTTGGTTACTATTGGGTCTATTTTAAAAGTATGTTAATCTGTATCTAACCGAAAACGAAAGCAATAACAAAAAAGGACACAATAACAAGAATCGTGTTAACTAGTTAATATTAACGTGTTAATGAGTACATTAAACACACAAATCATTAGGATAATGAAGGTTTTGCATCATACGAGGAAATAATTTATAATCAAATAAAATAAAATTTGAGAAAACTAATCAAAACGCTCAAAATATAATACGAGAAACCTTAGGAATAATATGAAACTATGCTAACTTAACATACAATTAACTTATGGTTGTAAGAATGTCAGTTAGTCTGTGATAAATAAGTCATTCAAATTGAATTAAATAAAAATGACTAATTCAAATCACAATTTTGTCCTATTAGTCTTAAGACTAGTTTATCTTAATCCATCTATTTAACATACATGTACAACAGGATATGTATTATTAGCACTTTTGGATTAGCAACTACTGAGCTCATAAATATGTCTTTCATAGTGAGGTTTATGTAATTTAAGAGTTGGTTCGTGCCAGTAATATCGATGCGTTGTTGTAACAAAAATGTAGATGTTTTTATGATATAATGTAATTAATATGTTTTATTTTGTAAATATTCATAAATTTAATATTTTATATTGCTAAATTGTATACATTATATTTTTACAAAAATCGTGACCTGTATGTGCATCATTTTTTTTAATTTAATAATTACCACCAACTATTCGTTTTATTTACTTAGGAGAGCTTTAAACTATCGCTAAATTAAAATATTTTAACATATCTGATTTATAAAGAATAAAAGGGATAAATAATTGTATTTCCACTGACCAATCTTACGGCTGGCAGTGATGTAGCAAGCAGCAGACATGAGTAACGACTGATTGCCAAGGCGGGGCCAACTTATTTAGAATCCAAATGATTTAGATATGAAACGAAGAAGTGGAACGTCACAGAAAGTATAGATGAAGAACAGTCGTTTTGGAGTGATTTTCAATTATAAGAATGTGAGTTTTTTCAACGTAGTGGTGACTTAGTTGAAGTTTATAAAATTTTGTAAGTGATATTCTTTACCCAGCTGTATTTCAGGGACTGAAAAGTGAAAAGCGGATTTAATAGGTGGCTGTATACAGGGAAGTTTTAGCTCATTATGTAACGGCAGTTTTGTAGTTAGCGGTTATCGATAGAGGCAAAACTACTGTAAGTTGCATCTCGCTTGTCGGGTTTCACCTCAAGTTGAACACATTTCTATTTGTAACATGCACATATTGCCAATGCATTCTTCTTGTCAAATCTAATATTATATAATTACGACGTACCAGTTTGTATTTATTTAAGTAAATCCAAAAAGGTATGAAGGCTACCCATTGTTGATAATCAGTCAGAATTTTATTATATCATTTCTATTCATTGGAAACCTGTAATATTCAATAATTTATTTTGGTATTTATACTAGACCCAAGAGTTAAAAAAGAATACTAAAACCAGTAATTCAAATTAACAACATTTTCGTCTCAAAATAATTAATGAATTCATTTCCGTGTTTAATTGCTAGCAGCAGTATACAACAATGTTTGACGAGAAATGTTTCCCGGTTCTGCTCAACGAGCGCTACATGCGGGACCAATTAGACTGGATTGTGGTGAGTGAATTCTACAGGTTCCCCCCCCCCCCCACCCCCCCCCCCCCCCACCCCCCCCCCCCCCCACCCCCCCCCCCCCCCACCCCCCCCCCCCCCCACCCCCCCCCCCCCCCACCCCCATCAGTCTCTAGGACTCTAGGGGTATGGGAACTCTCAATCTCTGGAAATATTCTGTCTAGAGGCTGCAGGTGGCTTTTAGAAATACTTGGTCTCTTAGAGCTTCCAACTCTTTATAATGATTTGGACTGTGAAACGTTCCAGTTGAACGTTCACGATATTCTTACGAAATCACTGTCATTCAGCCCTGGCGAAATCCTATCCCAGAGGCAGAGGGATCTCAGGAGTCTGAGTTCACGATTTCTGGCTGTCCTTTGCTTGAAATCCAAGGTGAAATGTTTATCTCCAAGGATAGCTGGAATATGGAAAATATTTTCCTTATGATAATTGAAGTGAACCATGTGGGAAATTTTTACCTCTGTGAGTTTTGGGTCAATCCAGATCTCCCAATTTATGGGAAGCATGTGAAGATTCCCGGCTTCTAAAAGCTGTTGACCTTCTCGTCTCTGAACGTTTTCTGACTTATTCGGCTTTAATTACTTGAAAGCTCCTATAATAGTATAAAGCGTGTTAAGCTTTAGGGTTGCAAGACTTGGGCTTATGTGGCCAGCTAACGGTTTCCGGAAGATGTGTTGTATTTTACATTCTGAGCGAGGTTATAGTCGTGGTAAAAACTTTGGTTACAATTATATTAAGACATAAAATTCAACGTTAATTTTTGTTTACACGAGTACTTGTTCTTGTGTATAATCTCATTCATCTTTTTATCGTAGTTATTAATAAATTAAAATAATGTGCAGTATGTAAAGTTAAACAACAATTACAATACGATTATTTCAACAAACCAAACGAAAACAGAACATTATTAAATTTAGATTTGAAAATCTGAAAGCACTAAAGAAAATATCTAGAAGAAATTATGGTTCAACCATCTACCCCTGTAAACTCAGCTCAATAACTCAAATCATAATTTTGGAAAATGGTTTTTACAAGATTGCCTGGATACAATACATTTATGTCCAGCATAACTTGTTCGCAGGAAACTATTGAGGTTTATTACATCTGGCACTCCAGTTGTCCCGTTTATCGCTAGAGTTGTTTGTCTGCCAACAATTCTTCATTTGGCTTCTCGAGTGTTCTAGAAACATTGCACTTATTCCGTTTGAACTTGAGCTGGTTTCCTGGATAGATAAACCAACTAAAACATTTTTTTATTTAATAAAACTTTTTTTATTTGATGAGTAATTTAATGATAAAAAAATATTAATAATATTAAAGTTAAATAGTAATACAGTTATATTAAATTTGAAATAAAACAATATAATGTTATATTGTTATATTACAATGATATCTCACTAATAATTTTGTTCTAAAAATGGTTTTTTATTTCATTGAAAGGCTTAAAAAATACAAATTTATTGGGTTGTTTGATTTAAAATAAAATTTAATCCAATTAATACTAATTATTTGCTTCTATTGTTACATTTATGTCACTAGGGACCAAATGAGGCAATATTTTAAACTACATTGCAAGATTAGAAATGTTACAAACTCATAATCAACCTAAAATTGCTTGTAAGGAATTTATAAAACAATTCGTAATAATAATTTAATTTTAATAATACCACTAATAAATTTGGTTTACTATGAATTTACAATTGGGCGTTGTTTTTTTTAATTTGCTAAGGAGAGCACAAAGTTAGAAAAGCTTGATTATTAAGTTCTTGTTTTTATGTTATAAAAAAGCTATTCTTCTACCAATCTATAGCACGTTTAGAGTTGTGATTTTCATAAGAATAGACTGTTTTAAATATGAATTACACTGAATTAAGCGAATAAGTTTTCGGTCCTATGAAAATTCCAGTTATTATCATCAGCGGCATATTAAACTCCTTGATGTTGATCAGGTATGGGACCCACAGAAATATTATAAAAAACGTACTGAATCTCTAAATATTTAAATATTTTTGAACTACGTCGTTAGGTATTATAAATGATGATCTGGTTGGAAATATCTAAGGATTTAGAGTTCACCTTTTTTTAACCAAGTTCTTTAGATCTAAAGCCCAAAAGTAGATGAAAAGCATAAAGTTGCTTTCCAATAAATTACCGCTAAGGGTTGATTAAAAAACCTAACTTTACCATTATTACCTTGAGCTCGCTAATTAAAGACAAGACAGAGACCTTGATACAATGAAAAGTGATACAGTGACTTCCTTCACTGTAGGTGCAGTAAATGAAATTCGGTTAGAGTAATTATAATTAACGGACAAGAATTATAATTGCTAAATCTGAGTGCTGAACATGCTTTAATTAGAAGTCGAGTCTGATACGGTGTAACAAGATGAGTTTGAGCGTGGTTATACTGCATTCAATGCATTTTTTGACAATTCACCACCTTCTGAATAACAGATTTCCATTGGGTCCAGAATATGCTTTAATTAGAAGTCGAGTCTGATAACGGTGTAACAAGATGAGTTGAGAGTATTGTACTGCATTCAATGCATTTTTTGACAATTCACCTTCTGAATAACAGATTTCCATTGGGTCCAGAATATGCTTTAATTAGAAGTCGAGTCTGATACGGTGTAACAAGATGAGTTGAGAGTATTGTACTGCATTCAATGCATTTTTTTTGACAATTCACCTTCTGAATAACAGATTTCCATTGGGTCCAGAATATGCTTTAATTAGAAGTCGAGTCTGATACGGTGTAACAAGATGAGATTGAGCGTGTTATACTGCATTCACAATGCATTTTTTGACAATTCACCTTCTGTATAACAGATTTCCATTGGGTTCAGAATATGCTTTAATTAGAAGTAAGTCGAGTCTCTGATACGGTGTAACAAGATGAGTTGAGAGTATTGTACTGTATTCAATGCATTTTTTTTACAATTCAACTTCTGAATAACAGATTTCCATTGGGTCCAACCTTTAAATTATATTTTAGATAAACCTCACGTGTAAAACTGAATGTAGCCTAACTCTTAATAAATAATTCTACCGACCCCTGACTGGTGACCCCGTAAGATAGTGAAGAATTGCTGATTTTATAAAAGTAATTTTTATAATCTATATGACGTTTGTATTCACAGTTAGAACTTGTAAAAAATGTTTTGTGGTTTTAAAATTAACAATAAATTTCTAACTAACAGGAAACCTGCTTTCACCAAACCGAAATTGAAAGATAATCAAGAAGTCAGAATTTTTTCCTAGTTGTAGACTTTATACATAATGTTCTTATCGTTTATAACTGCAAACGAAAACATATAACTATCTATAGGACAGCACTCGGAGATCTAATATAGCATTATTTTATTTCAGCTAGCCCGATAATTATTTTAAAATTAAATAGAAATTTAATTGAATATCTAGAAATTCTGGATTGAGAACCTAACAATTAACAGCAACAATCCAACCAATTTTCTTCTAATGTACGTCTAACCTGCTTTATTAACTATCTTGGTGAGTTCATTAAATACATCGTAAATTATACATTAATTGTAGTATATATTCTTACAAACTTAAAATATAGAGATGTGAAGTTTCTCTCTGTAAATCCCAGAGAACATATTCTGGACAACAATGAAAGTTGTAAGGTATTGCTAATGTAGGGTTCCAAATCAATATAAATGTCAATAAATTTAGTTTTTAAAACTGCGACAATTTCTTTAACGGTTTTTTAACCTGTAATAAATTATTTTTATTTTATACTCAACAATTTCTTATGGAATATCAGTTGTGGATAATTGTTTACATATTTATGGCTAAAACAGTTAAAAAGGTTTTGGTTGATTATTTATATTAAAAAATATCACACACACACACACACACACAATATATATATATATATATATATATATATATATATATATATATATATATATATATTACGTGTGTGTGTGTTTTTGTTTATACATATTTTGGAATTTGCAAAACCCTCGGAATAAAGGAGAATAATCTTGGTTAACCCTTTGACTATGATAATAGTAAGTAATATTAATATATATGTCCAGTAATATCGATATATTAAGTAATAATAATAAATGTTCCTATACAAAATTAATTTAAAGTAGAATAGTTTTGACCTCCGCTAAATTAAATAATGAAAATGTTTAATGGCACCAATAAATTCCTTTAAAATATGAAAATTCCTGTAATTTATCTACTTGTCTATTTATAAACATGTTTAACATTTTTATTTAATTTCTTCACACATATTATACATAGGTAATAATGATATTCAATCGAAATAAGTCAAATTTACATCTAAAACAATTTACTGTAGTTACAGCTCATGAACGTATGTTTGTCGAGTTTATCAGTACTAAAGGCAAACCGTGATATTATCATTACGGTTCCATTACGACTTTGCCCTTTATTTTACTGCCCTGCATTTAAATTAGATTCATTAGCACAATCGTAAATAATTGTTTTCCCCTTAATTTTTTACATACACACACTTTGCTGCTAATAGATTTATTAGTGGCCATTTTCGAAACATCGTAATAATGTTGCGCTTTGGTTATATAGATTTAATCAAGTACGTTTTGTTTCATGCTAGATTTTCTTGGCTCTAGTACTAGTACATTTATTTATAGTAAATTAAATGTGTTAAAAAATTGATGATAGTGTTGTTTGAAATAAGCAAAAGGATATACATCAAACATAACGAAAGGGTAAACTTATTAAACCATTTTTATACAATAGGAAAATACAGGTATAAAAAAACATTTATAAGTTTCGAAATGGAATATAATGGTTTAAAAATTTTAAATAACATTTGGGTCACGTGCACACTTGACGGCCGCCCTAACACAGGCGATGGATCGAAACAGAGGAGTTGGAGTGGATGAATGATAGGTGAAGTTGTAGTTTTAATATCAATTTTAGCGGCCCATCAATAACCAAGACTCGTGATGGGCTTGGATAAATTATTAGTACTACTCCGTTGATTTGCACAGGCTATTGAACTATGAACATCGTAAGAGTACGCCATACCATGTGTCGCGTAACAGGCTTTACTGAGGTTGCATACAAAACACAAATTCTACAGATGAATTTTTCTAGATATCTTGATGTTCTTGATAATTGAGATATGCCACATGATACACCAAAATGGGGTTCACAGCAGTGTATATCTTGACAACCTAAGCGATATTGTTTGTGGTAGGCTTTAGACCCTCATTACTGAGATGGTTTACAAAGCTATTTGGTTTTTTGCCAACAAGGTTACCCATACGACCAAAAATATACGTTAACGGTAAACCAAATTTCATGGAGTGGAGTATAAACATCATTGAACTTAGTATTTGTAACGCAAAAATTCCCTTTTCAATAGCACGACCTAATTAAGTCGTTTAAGTTGAAACTTGTAGATTCTTACTAAAAATTACGCTTTAAAATGATGGAGCATTAAACATAGCCCTTCATTACAATTTGTTACGAAATAAAACTCAGGTATACCTGTGGACTCCAGGTTGAAAAATTTAACTATGCATAAGAAAATTTTGTATCTGGCCCATTCCTAAGAACTTAATGTTAATCCAGTTTTATGTACACTATATAGGGGGGTAACCTTCTATCTAAAGATAGTTATTTACAACTTGTAAGGTAGTAGATTTGTAGCATTAACCTCAGGCTTGCTTTTAGAGGCAATGTACTGGGTAACCAACTGTACGTAATGAGCTGCGAGTAAAGTCGAGTGTCAATACTTTAATCTCCCATTAGCACTAATTATCGCAGCTTATGTGGAAAGAAATTTAATTTAATGATCAATTTATTGTTCAATGTAGCGTTTACCATTCAAATAAATTATTAATTTTGAGATAAATCAAATGAAATGTAATATTATTCTTACAAAACTGTTTTATTGGTGTGCAACCATAGATTTTGGAAGTTTATTTTTAACAGTTATAATTTATCTTGCTAAATTAATGGATTCACACATGTTTACAACCCAATTAGTACTACTGCTGTGAAAGGAAAGGTAATTAATTTGATCTATATCGAATGTATTAAATGCATTTGATTTTTTAAAATTGTATTTTGGTTATTCGTAAACACATATTTTGATAGTATGAACTAAACTATATATTTAATAATGCATTACCTAATGATGACGTATTTCTGCTTTGTTTAAGAATAAGTGAAGACTACTCGGTAAGCTTAATACTAAGATAAATTATTAAAAATATATTTTTTAGCAGAGTGTACCAGAACGTCCGGCATGATAAGAGGTTACACATTTTCTGTAACTTAATTGTCATACACTAGAGAAAACTATTGGTTGAGTGTTAGTGAAGGCTATCACTTGAGGGGCTGTGAAATTCATATATCGCAAACAAATGAACTATAGACTTGAAATTTTGCATGAAGCTTCATTACGTTAAAGACACTTTGAATTTGATGACGATGCATATCATAGCATGGATTTGGATGGGCGTAACCTAATATTTTTACATTGATATTATGAGTAACCAAATGGAAACGCAAAATAAACTATCCCAACTCTTGCGAGTACATCATCACTTGTTGACTTCGTGTGTAGATTCTTATCATTTTAATACTGATATGAAACCCAATTCAAATATCGTTAGTGTCATGTGGTGAGATAACTCGAGAAAGGTTACATCTGTTGACATTAAATGTTGAGTGAATGATCAACAAAATCTCTCACTCGACGTGATGTAAGCGTACTCCTGACTTTCTATATATTATTTGATTTGCTCTAACTTGATTTTATGCTCCTGAAATTAAAGAATTGTTTTAAATGCACCGTTATGGAAAGGAAAGAGATTCAAAGGACATTATTTTTTCCGTTCCTACTTCCTACACTAATCTTGGTAGATAGTTAAAAGTGTGAATGAAACACTGTCAAAGTTGAAGGGAAAATATCTTTGAGCTAACATGCAATAAATATTAAGACATACAAGGTACCTTAGGAAATACCTTCAATATATTACAGGTACAACGATTTCAAATGCAGTTTTAAATAACTAAATCAGACTTAACATATATGTCGGATAGATAGTATGCTCCAAATATTACGAAGTTTATACGCATTTCATCCCTATTTTTGTCTTTGAATTTACCAAGGATGTCTCGTCGCCAAATTATATTTTGAACTTTCTTAATAACCTCCTTGTTTTGTACTTTTGATACTGAAAATTAAATCTAAAAATAAACTATCTGCTCATTTGAGTTTAGTTCCAGACTTTCACTGTTATTGTATCGGTTTTTTGGTTCTGTGCAAACTTGTACATGTACAAAATTACGGGTAGAAAATAAAGACTTTAACAATAACATATTTAAAGCAATTGTTTTTGGAACTTGGTCTAGTAATGTACAACGCACAATGCTTTATTAGGCAAACCAAAGAGGTTTAATTTTGAACACAACATAAATATATAAAACAAAGTATAATACATTTTTTTTCTTTCTTTATATACGTTAATTACTGCATCTAATAAATCTCCCTGGCACAAGTTCAATTGAAGTTTATTGAAATGAGGAAAGTTTTTGTAAATAGATCAAAATTTTTAAAACACCCCTAGGCCCTAATAAGAATTCAAGAGATTTTTGGTCCAAAAGAATATATTTAAAATAATGTAAGCAATAAACTAAGATATTCGGTTTTGATTATTAATGACTGTTGAATTGTATTGCTATTAATTCAATATCATATTTTGCTAAACATTGAAAAAGGCTTGATAATCAATATGATTTTTAGGTTATAGGCAAATGTATTTAATATGCTTTTTTAAAGGCCCTTCGTAAAAAAGACAAATATATTGAAAGAAATAAAACATAAAGATTTTACTAACGAATGCATTAATTTTTACTAATAAATCATATGTAGATTTAAAAATAGTTGCCTAAAAGCTTAAAGTTTCTTAACAACTTTGGTTAAATCCGCAGAGAAATAACACTGTGGACTTGGTACTTGAAGATGTAAAAGGATAACAGTATCACCAGGTTAGCTTTAAGTGCCTATAAAGCCGTGCTTTTACTTTCTTGCGATCAAACTAAAGGGATTTTTACACTGTAAACAGGGAATTGTATCAATACCGGTGGGACGTGGATTTTACTTTTATACCGGTCATTAGAATGAAGTGGCGTTTTCTGTGAGAACTAATTTAAAGGGGAAGATTTCACACCCCCCCCCTGTATGGAATCATAGTTCATTAGGTTTTATGGTACAACCTAATGAATATTTCATTCTCACGATGAAGAAATGTTTTGCTAAATGTAATGCAACTTTCATTTAATCGAAATTGTGATAAACTATTATCATACATATATTTCTCAATGATATAAATTTCTATACATGTATCATTTTGCAAAACAGTTTTTTGCGTAAAATGAGTGTACTATTGCACCTATTAATATTAATTGTAATAGTAATACGAGAGAAAACTCACCAAATGCTTTGAATTGAGGCACGGCAAAGGTGAGTACTCGGACTTACCGCAGTCCTAGCGACGGACCTTAAAACTAACAGTAGTAACCCCTCGGACCACAGCATATCTTCTCTGCATGAATGATTTATCTGCTGTATCTAATACAATCAAAGATATCATAATAAATCTGTTTCGCAATGTGTCTTTAAAAGATTGTACGAATATACAGAAAGATTTATATTTATTAGTGAGCCAGATATTTCATGGCCGTTTTAAAATAATTATGGAGTATCATACTAGAATTACCAATAATTTTGTCTTTTGTAATAAATTAAGCTAGATCATAACAGGTGACATTCTTGAAAAGAAATCAAACTGGCATAATAGACTGGGCAGAGGGAACTCAAATTAAGTGAAAAGAGAGACGTGTTATAAAAATAATAAATTAAAACTCTTAAACCGTATTACTGCAATAAGTAAGCGATTATAAGAACTGAATTGGTATTTTTTTTTAAATACTGTATAATTAAGAAAGGTGCATTTAAAAATTCTTATTGTTCTTTGTTATTTTTTTTAGTTGAAATATTTTCACAAAGTCAGTTTTTGTGAAATATGTCGTACATATTTTAAAAATACTACTGTTCTGAAGCTGGGAAATAGTTTTTGTTTTTTTTTTATCGTCAACTTAACGTAACACAAGATGTATAAATTCTGAAGGTTAAAATATCAAACTTTAACTTAATCCGTGTGGTTGTTAGTGTTGGTGAACAAATAGATAATAAACTATTTGATATAATCATATATTTGAAGAATAACAGTTTGCTTAATTGATATCTACTGTAAAAGTGATGCGGTGCTTTCGGTATCCCATGCAATAAAATTACTTCGCTTTGCCCCACTCTGTGTTGTAAGGCTTACAGCAACTTGGTATCCACTAGTCTTATACTGCCTGCATGATTTCAAAGTCTTGCGTCGAATGCAATACCTCATATTATATATTATATAATACTGCGATCATTCAACAGATTTTTGAAGGTATAGATTATGAATGGATTAATTATTGGTGTATGCCATAAGTACAGGCATTGAGCCAGTTTTGGAAAAAGTAATACTAGATAAGAATTCAAATCCAAAATGTGTATAAAGCTTTCAAGAATGTCACTTAGAATATATAATTCATAAATGGCTTAGGAACATTCTAACACTTTTATAGACAAACACAGTTGTAAAATGGCTGAAAAAAATTTGTTGCCTTGAGGTTTCCTGTATTATTTCTTATTATATATCTTTTATTTTTATTCATATTCAAATTTCTAAATATTAACACCTCTAAATCAGCCATGAAGTCTTTAAAAAGCTAATTTTTGCAGATAAGCCATTCACTCGTGATAAAATCTCCAGCGTAGAACACTACTGTGAGTGCCAGATGTAATAAAACCTTAACTACTTCCGTTGGCAGATTTACTACTCGGTCTGAAATATTTTACACAAACACCACTCTGCCATCATCTTAAGTTGAATTATTGAAAAACTATGAAAATTGATATCTAAAAAAATAATATTAATTTATTTTAAATGAGTATAGTATTTTAAAATCTTAGTATTAAAGTGGGCGAAGGTTACTGTGTATTACAGTGCAAGAAATAACATGATAATAAAGTATAAATTAATGTACTTTAACACTAAATGCTAAACGATTTCTTGGATCATCTTATAGACCTCAGTAATATTTAAATGAGATAATGCGTACATAACGATTACCAAACCGTAAGTTTAGTTTATTTGGAGAAGGCCGAGAATGGTTTGTTGGAGATTTAAAAACTAAAACGTAACCCTTTATACAAGTAGTTTGTCGTTCAATAATGAACTACGTTGTTTTAACAATAACAAGATAGGTATTTAGCCATTATGTATGCAGGTGTTTTGTTTTTGTTCTCTTAGGACAAGAAGGTTATAAATTACATTTCGTCCTGTAAGAACCTTTGCGCTGCTTCCGGAGTGACAGGATATTCAGAATGGGTAAGGTTAGGGAGTAGGGGCCCGCCTCCTATCGACATCCATGAGGAAGTATTAGGGCACTACATCTGGGTCAATGCACGTGTTACAATAGATCAGTAATAAAGATAGCATTTATAAACAAGTATGGTTGAATTTATACTTAGCAGGGATCACTTCTGGCTGGTTAATACCTTCCAGTTGAACCTACCAATGGACACAGCAAAACCCGATGTGTCACTTAAATCTGGGAAACCTTATGGATGTCCAGGAGAGGCACATCACTAACCGCAAATGTCGGGATTCTGGGGTGAAAGGGTAATTCAATAGGTCTAGTCTACTGCGGGAGATGACTGTTGGAGTTTTATGGAGTTTGTGCCCTAACTATCAGAGGTTCTTGCTATCTTCAACAAGGGTTCGCCACCCCCTGCCTGCTTTAACTGGAGAGGCTGGTTCAGAGCTGGCCTCCCCTTCTTACGGGGGGACATCACTTTGAGATTAGTGCCCTAATTATCCCTCATGAACCTCGATAGGAGGCGGCCCCAACCCCCTAACCTTACCCATCCTGAATATACTGTCACTCCGGAAGCAGCGCAAAGGTTCTTAAAGGACTAAGTGTAATTTATAAGCTTCTTGTCCTAATAGAACAAAAAAAAGTTGAATTTAGTTTTAGTTTATAGAAAACCGTGAAAATAGGTAAAACCCTATAGTTAAAAGTTATGTAAATATATATAACGAGAAATATACTAATTTAATTACTCTCGTTACATTTTTTTGCAAATTGTGTTTATATAGTTTTTTTAAAATATGTATATAAAATTATTAATTACTCATATGCATATGTGAATTACCATTCATATGCAACAGCCAACTGTCTTTATAGATTTGTTCCGATTGATGCATTTTGCATAGCTAGCAACCAATTAACGTTATTCAAAAATAATTGATTTATATAATTAGACTATTTTTAGTAATTTTTATTATAATATCTTGATTTTATCTCTAAAATTTAAGCGTTGATAATATTGTAAAAACACTTATAAGAGTTTCTGTTCATTTATGTGTAACTAAAGATGAGATTCAACATTAGAGTAGTATTTTTGACCTCGGTTATATCATTGAAACTCTTACATATTACGAATATTAATAATGAACGGATTATAGAACTATACGCTAACGAATCTTTTAACAACACTCTGCTCTAGACATCGACATTAAATATATCACCAATACGTTATAACCGAGGTAAATGACTAAGACATACTACATGAGTATGAGTTATTTTTCTTTTAGCACTAAAAATATCCCATAAAAACTCAAAATTGTTTACAAATATACTATGTTGTGTGCAACAATAAATTTTGTTACACATTGTTTGTATAACATATATAGTTTGTAGAGGTTTCTAAAATTTATAAATATTTTAAACAACCAGCTTTAATCGTCACACAGGTCAAAAACCGATTTTAGCACAATATATTAAACGTAAAACGGCTTATTTTAAAAGTCGCTAAACTTTTGTGGAATCTTTTACGAACACGCTCTTTCTATTACCTACAGCTTCAAAAGTACCATCGCAGTCTTGGTCGTTATTTCATGTGACCGGCCAAACCAACATTAAATTACCGGACAAAAATCATACAGAACTCAATAAAATGTGCAGTAAATCGTTTAAGGAATAAAGTTGTTTATTAAAATATAGATATTCCAGCAGTTCATTCAAACAACATTCTCATTAATAGTGGCCCAACATGGCCTGAAAAGTTCCTTGTAAACATAGTTCAACGCCAAATGGAATTATGAAAAGTGAAAATAAGCACTGCTATCAGCGTTGCCCCTTTACTTATTAAGTTTAAAAGAGTGCAGCGGATGTATTGTGCATAAATAAGTGTTGTAGAAGTAAACAATTTTCTTTGCCTACCGCATTATCCAAGGCAAATATATTTGATTCCAAAAGAGATTTAACTAATTAACTAATACGTTTTGCAACAAACTTTAAGCAGATTTTAATTTTTCCTAAGGTCCGACGGATAGACGGGTAAATTAACTGAGAGAATATAGTTTATTCAACACCACCAGTTATATAATCCGAAATTTTATTGTATTTAGCAAAATTCATTCTCCAGATATTTGGACCACTTAAAGGCTCTGTCAAATTCCAAAGAGGGAATTATCGAAGACTATTTACTAATAACGCTACTCGAAAAGGTCAGTAGTGAAATTCGCTCTTCATATAACCAGTGAAAAATGGCAGGTGGTTTGAAAGAGAGACAGACTGGAGATTAATGTTTTCAAAACCCATAGCGATAGATAAGTAATTTCCAGCGTATATCTCAAATTATTCTCGTGATATTTCTCTGAGATTCATACTTGAGTAATGACAACCCAATAAACCACCGATTTAAATTATTGCAGTTCGTAACACGAACATAAAAATATTGAAAGGATTCAAAGAACAACAACCACACAATTTGTTTCAGTTCAAACAATAATCTCGTTATTTGTGCATGAAAGTTACCCATTAGAACAGTTTAATTAATGCAACTGCCAATGAAAGATAAACAGTTTATGTGTGTTCAGTTGTCGACTATGTGCCAAATATCACGTAATAGTTCACTCGATTATTTCGGTCACTTATTACACGAGCAAGGTTTCTTTAAACATATCCAACAATCACGTTTTCCACGCCCTATTGAAACAGACGGGAAATATATTTTTCCATCAACTAGTAAAGCACACTTTAGAGTATTAATATTTATTTTAAGCTGCACTGTTTTATTACTTACAAGTATACTTATTGTACATTCTGTCCTACCCCCCCTCGCTTAGGAGATAGTGTCCTATTCTGTATCCGAAAACAGTATATATGATCATGGAGATCGAGTTAAGCATTTCGAAATACATTACAAAAAGCTTCCCCGTAACACGTTTTTGGGTTATAAAATAGGTGGAAGTTGAGAAGAAACACAATTTGAGTCACTACTATTCAGAAGTGGTGAATAATCGGAATGAATTAAAAAAGTAATTATATCTGTAATTAAATGAGATTGAAGCTTTACAAAATAATACCACACAGGTTTTTAAGAACATGACCTTTTTACAGGAAAATACCTATAGTTTCTAAAAAAATGACAATTTTTTTGCATCACATTAATCTCTATTGTATTTGCGTCACAAGAAGTTATTTAGTATAGTGCGTCCACCCTACCCCCAATAAAAATTTTGAAAATGAGCATAAATAAAAACAGAAGCTACATAATTTAATACAGAATTTTAAAATGAATTGAAAATATAAATGTGAATAAATATGAAAATAAATTTTACGTCCAAACTATAAGTGTATCTCTGTGTAGTGAAGGATATTAAAATGTACCTGGTATTGCTGCTGTAGATTATAATTACTAAATTGTCAATAGTAAATCTGTGCCACTTGATACGTGGCCCTTAAATCTGGTCTAAATAAACTCTTCGTAAATACGTGAAAAACTGTTTGTTTATGGTAATGCCATACAGCCAAGAAAGCTACGGTCTTATACTTTAGAGTTCCTCCACACTGGCCTAAAATAAATAAAGTATTACTCAAATTGTTGGAATTATTCATATACAAATTTGTTGTAAAATATTTCGTGTTATACCATACTATTTCACTCTCTGGCATAATCCTTCAAAACGCAGCGTAATAAATGTAAGATACACGTATGATGCTAAAATGGCTAAGGAGATGGGTATTTCATACAATGACCATCAATTATCTCAAATAGGTTTGTCATGACATTTAAAAAAGGAAAGCAATTTCTTTCCTGACATTATTAGTCATTACTCTCATTTATATTTTATATACTTAATAAATTATAGATTTTTTATGCGTTTAAAACTATTTAAATATTAGCTAAAATTTATTAAAATTTCATTACACGAAACATTAAAAGACGATCCAACATAAATAACAAAGGTGGTAATTCAATAATGGTAATTACTCATAGTAATTGTTTGTGTTTGAATTTGACCAAATCGTTTTGTTTTAGAAATCTCTTAATTTCGTAATTTTTATACTGAAATTGGAAAAAAATGAAACTATCTTGACTGGAATGTGCGCTCACTTTTAGCATGTTTTAAATAGTAGCAGAATATTTTTGGCATTATATATGGCATTTTTACAACCAATTATATATTTTTTCACTTTTTCTAGTAATGTACAGTAATGTCCACTTGTTGAATAAGCAAATCGCATAAGTTTAATTTTAGACAAGATTCATAAATATGAAATACAAAGTATAATATAACTTTTACTTTCAACATATACGCCAACAACTGTAACTAATATCCTTCCTGGCACAACAAGTCCAAGCAAAGTAGATAGGCCTCCATCTCGATTATTAACGTTCGAGATGATTTATCAAATGTTTCTGACAGTATTTTCTGTAAATATTTCAAAGAACGAGTCAGTACAAACTGTACACATGGATGAGTCGTCAATTTTGTAAAGCCGTCGTTTCTTTATTTTCTTACATATTTGCATTTTGTTACCTATTTCTTATATAAGGCAAATGCGCCTGCTAACTATAATCTTATTTAATCGAGAGTGATTTATTTTCTGAACTTTTCTTTAAATGTCATATGTAACCGTTTCTTTTTGACGTTTATAATCAGTAGTCAAATTTCTAATCAAAGAAGTAACATATTGAAACTGTTATAATTTTATATATGAAAGATTTGAAACATGTAAACCTACATATGTGATCTTCGATTAAGAAAATTATGAATGAAACAAAATGACTTATTGGAACATTTTTAATACTTAATTATTTCCAATCAAATAGGAATATTTCCTTTTGACATAACAATGTTAAACAAATTAAGTTTCTGTGAAGGTAACATACTATGTTTGGCTATTTTCAATCGTTGAATGAAACAAAGGAGTAACTAAGTTAACGTGATCTGTAATTTGATGGCTTCTTTAATGGATATATTACCTAACAAATAAACCTCAAACTAGGCTATACTAACTACACAACAACAATACTTTTTAACAGACAGAAGATAGATATGGTTAACTCCGTGCACACAATCTCTAAAATATGCCCTTAAAACTAGTAATGAATATTATCCACCAAACTAAAGAACGTAAACGACAATTTCTGTTCTTAGCAATATGTTTGATCATTGTTTAGTTCTTAGTTTACCTCTCCAATATACTTAGTTATGGCCGAATTTCAGTGTCCTTTTTTAAATTTCTTAACAATAGTTTTTATTTTATTTTCAGTTTATGCTGGTCACTGATTAGCTAAACAGTAGTCAAAGTTACAGAGCCACCTTACAAAATTCCTCTTAGCTGGTTTTCTTTAAACTTCAGTTGAGCTGGTTTTCTGATTCTGCAATATTTCTCGTATTACGGTAATTACTATATCTCAAAAGATCCTGCAGAAGACAGACAGAATATAAATTATTTAATTCTCTTGAGTGAATTAAAAAATTTAAAAAAAAGTGTATAGTTCGCTCTATTCTCAAGATCTGCTGATAAAGTTGGACCACGTAAAGGTTCTGCCAAATTCAATGTTCCTTATCAAACACGATGTTCCCTTTTTTAGAAATGATACTACAAAAAGAAGTCCATACTTATATGCGTTCTTGAGATATCTACCGGAAACAGACAGGCAGATAGTCAGACAGACAGGTTGAAGAGGAATATTTTCAGAACCCTTACTAAGCGAAATATATAAACATTTCAAGATCGTATCTCAATGCATTCTCTAGATATCACCCACTAACGCTGATCCAATAAAAGTTGTTTTAATAGATTACAGTTAGTAACACAAACATAAGCCTATTGAAGTAATGCACAGAACAACAACTACAAAATTGGTTTCAGTTCAAACAATAATCTTTTTATTTGTGCACGAAAGTTACACATTAAGGTGGGTTAATTACTGAAACTGCCAATGAAAGACAAACAGTTTGTGTGTGTTCAGTTGTTTTACTCTGAGCCAAATATGAGGTAATAGTTTCACTCGTATACTGCGGTCACTGGTTACTACACGAGCAAGGTTACTTGAAAAATATCCAACAACCACGTTTTCCATGTGGATGATCTCATGCAAAAGCACGAGAATGTTGCTTTTTCCTCTCAAGAGTAAAGTTCACTGTTCACTTCACCTCACAGTATTAATATTTGTTCAGAGCTACGTTTTTATCGTTTTCCTGAATATATAATTATACTACTTATACATTCTGTGGATATTATACATCACGCAATACTCCTTTTCTGTACCTGAAAATAATATGTTTTCGCGCAGAATAATCTGTTTTTCAAAATGCATTACAAAATAATCCCGTTGAGAATGTTGGGTAAAACCTGAGAAGAAAAAATTTGTTGGAACTGCTTAGAAGTGTTGAATAATAGGAAGCGAAAAATGCAAAATATCACTAACTAAGTTAATGGAAACAAAAGGCTTCTCACACAATTTTAA
The DNA here is from genome assembly GCF_021130785.1 of Homalodisca vitripennis. Taxonomy (NCBI): domain Eukaryota; kingdom Metazoa; phylum Arthropoda; class Insecta; order Hemiptera; family Cicadellidae; genus Homalodisca; species Homalodisca vitripennis. Next base: position 80,534,361 of record NC_060213.1, read on the forward strand.
AATGTTTTACGAACATTAATGCTAACCTTTTTGTCATTATGTACCAATAATCTTTTAGATAAAAGATGAAAATTTCAAGATTTGTCCACCTTCATTAATCCTTCCAAATCACTGAACATTTTAATGACCAGCTAAATAATGGAGGAAGAAACAGATTGTTATACGTCCGCTTATAGTAAATCCTGGTGAATACAACGTGATTTAGCTATGGTGCCCTAAAATAATATTACTAGAACTAATGGATCTGGAATATTGAAACAAAATGCAACCCCACTAAATCATATACTTATATTTTGGTTAATACTTTCTTATAAAATTTAATGAACAGAGTTTAGAACTAAAGGTCTTAGGCTTGAATAAAAAAATTTAAACTGCATCCCTGTTACTTTGAGTAAACAGTTTTAAAGCTCGAGTCAACAGATACATTTTTGAGAACGAACTGTAAAATTATTAATCATATCACATTATTAATCTGCAAACGTATTCCTGTCACATGAACTTATTTATTATACTGAACTTATGGTTCATCGTTCTCATAACAACCAATTAATATTTAGAACAAAAACTAATGAGCATCACTAAACAGAAGCTACATCATTTAATATATAAATTTCAACTTAATTAAAAATACAAATGTTAAAATATTTAATAAAAATAAATGTTAAAAATAAAAATAAATTTCGAACCTGAACTATACGTGCAACTATACGCGAATCTCTAACCGTTAGGAATTCAGGAGCAAAAATCCAAGTTTAGTGAAGAATATTAAAACGCACCCGATATAACTGTTTTAGATTACAATGGTAATATTTTCAAACGTAAATCTGTGTCAGTAAACTCTTCGTAAATACGTGATAATTTGAATGCTTGTTATTCTGTTATAAAAAGCTACTACATGTAATTTGTGTAAAATTATTGCAACTAACACTAATATAAACTTTAAAAATGCATGGTTCGGTTTATAAAATAGCATAGGGCTCTATCGTAAATAAATTTAACTTCATTAATTAAATTAAATTAAATTTGAGTTTTACAATATACCATTATATTTCATTTAATACTTCCAACAGTTGTAGTAATTTTTGATTTATTTTAGCTAGAGTGAAGGAATTCTAAAGTTAAAAACCGGAACTTTCTTGATCGTTTAAATTCAAATTTAATTTAATTTAATTCAATGAGTTCAGTTTATTTCATTGGCGTTTGCACATGCTGCTTATTATATGTAAGGTACACTTCTTCTAAAATGGATTAGGAGATAGGGATATCTTCCAGTAACCATCACTTATCTCACGTGGGTTTCTCATGCCATTTAAAAAGGCAAGGTAATGACAATTCTAACATTATTTATAATTACTTTCAATACTGTTTATATTCAAAAAGTATACATTTTTGTCCTTAAAAATTAGTGAAATGTTATCTAAACGATATTAAAAGTTTATTTCACGAAAGATGGAAGGATGATCTAGCATATACGTTTATACATAAAGTGATTGGAAGTGTTAATTCAATGACAAACTTTTATTTACTAGAGCAAAGTATATTCCAGGCAAAAAAGTTTGCACATTCAACGTAATTTACAGTTTCAAATTAATATTAGTAATTTGTCGTCCATGCAGGAAACGAGAAATGTGTTTATATAAATATACACTTTACTTTTAAAGGGATATGGAAAACTCGACACTACTCCGTTTTAATTCACTACTAATCAGTTTATCCTATAGCAAGAAAACTACTTTCCTCTAAACTGAACTTACGCACGCGTTCCCTTGACATCGTCACGTTGATGTGTTCTGCCTCTTTCAAATTCATAATGAGACTCGCTTTTACTGCTTTTATTCGCAGAGACCACTTAATTTTTAATAAAACATAAAATGCAGTAATGAGTCGCCACTATGTACAAAACGAGCGATGTTTGTACAGACAGGGCACTGATCCCTAGAGAGCTTGTCACCAGGCGGCGGGGTTGGTGTCAGTTTGGTGGCTAATGTTTACTCTCTCACTGCTTTACGGCTTTTGTCTCTATCTTAAGCTGAAATTGAATTGGCTTAACAATGCAGTGATCCAGTTTCAAAGTATATTAATAAATCCGTGAAGTGTAGAAATTGTGCTTTTATTAAGCAGTAATTTGAAATAAAATTAATATAGATTTTCCTCGTAGTAATAAGGCCTGCTATTTTTTGACTTCTTATCCTCAACCTTGAACCACATGGCTCATGAAAGTGTTTACCAGTAACGCCACTGTGGAGCAACCTAATCCCTGAAAGCCAATAGCCAGTACTACTACAGTTTTTCAAAAATCTCCATGTATCATATTAACTTAACAATAGCAATCTCCAGCTACTTAGATCTGTTACGCAGCTAATAATTTGGTCTATTTTTTATCTTTGTGTTTTCGAACATCTAAGGACATCTGTATTTCGTTTCACTAGACACTTTACACCCATTGTCCTCTATTTCCCACGTATGTTTTTCCCGCCTGTAATGAATCCTGAAATCTTTGAAATCGTGAATGTATAAACGTGTTAAGCTTTAGGGGGCAAGACTTGGGCTTATGTGGCCAGTTAAAGGTTTCCGGAAGATGTGGTATAGTCGTAGTAAAAACTTTGCTTACAATTATATGAAGACATAAAAATCAACGTTAATTTTGTGTACACGAGTACTTGTTCTTGCGTATAATCTCAATCATTTTTTTATCATAGTTATTAATTAAATAATCCACAGTGTGTAAAGTTAAACAACAATTACAATACAATTATTTCAATAAACCAAACTAAAAATTAATATTATAATTTAGATTTGAAAATCTGAAAGCACTAAAAAAAATATTTACAAGAAATTATGATTCAACCATCTACCCCTGTAAACTCAACTCAATAACTCCAATCATAATTTTAGAAATGGTTTTACAAGATTGCCTGGATTATAGTACATTTCTGTCCAGCATAAATCTTTTCACAGGAAGCTATTGAGGTTTATTACATCTGGCACTCCAGTTGTCCCGCTATCGCTTGAGTTGTTTGTCTGCCAACAAGTCTTCATTTGGCTTCACGAGTGTTCTAGAAACATTACACTTATTCCGTTTGACCTTGACATTGAGCTGGTGGCCTGGATGAATAAAACCAACTACAAAAAATGTAGACCTACTTTAGAGTTACTTTATAAAAATCATAAAGTACCATTCAATAGTTCATCTTAATGTTAATTAAAGTAAACATTGATATAAAACTTTGGATACCAACAAATAATTTTATTGTAATATTTTGTAGCAAAAGTGTGAAACTAATATCTGCCACAGAGTTTTTTACTTTGATATTAATCACTAATTTCATTTTTGTTTTGATAGGTATTCTTTGTTAGTATGTTTTAAGGATCCAGAACAGATTTTTATTCGTTCTTGTTATCTATCAAAATTATAAGTTCAAAATGCATTGAATTATTCTTCGTATATCAACATAGTAAAATGTTTACTTGCTATAGAAACTAATTTTTAATTACGGAATTATATTTCTAATAAGTATCACAGCATTTAATAATGATTTTTCTTAGAGTGCAAACGGTCTTCGAGCTTAGCATTATACGATTTGGCGTGTGGCGCTTGAGCATTGAAATGCAATTTCAAAGAAAGTGATTATGAATAATTGTAAAAGTGGATGAGCTTATTTATATTAATGGTTTGATTTTTTATTGCAAATTAAAATTGAATTAAATGAAAATCATATATTTAATGTAAGTATATATGTTTTTTGTCCTTTTGGATTTCTCTTATATCTAAACGATGTGAAGAGTTCATTATTAATGTCTCCTCTGCCGAATCTTCTAGTTTCTTCAAACGAACATGAATCCAGATTTTCACGTGTCAAGTCTGTGACAGTGCCTGATTTCATAAAAGGATCTTGAACGGAAGCAAAAATCAACTTTTATATCCTCACTGAAAGTTGAAAAATAAATATTCATCTAAGGGCTCATATTTTTCATTATTACAAAATTATTATACTTTAATGTTGAATTAAATTACTTTTTCATTTTAAAATACTTTTTTATTTTAATTATTAAAAATGTTAATAATATTAATGTAAATAGTGATACATTTGTATTAAATTTGAAATAAAACTAATAATCTAATGTTATATTTTTATATTACAATGTTATTTCACTATTAATATTGTTCTAAAAATGGTTTTTTTTTCAGTGAAAGGCTTAAAAAATACAAACTTATTGGATTGTTAGATTTAAAATAAAATTTAATCCAATTAATACTAATTCTTTGCTTCTATTGTTACATTTATGTCACTAAGGACCAAATGAGGCAACCTTTTAAACTAACCTTGCAAGATTAGAAAATTGCTTATAACTCATTTATAAATAAATTTGTAATAATAAGTTAATTTCAATAATACCACTAATAAATTAGGTTTACTATGAATTTACAATTGGGCGTTGTTTTTTTTTTAATTTGCTAACGAGAGCACAAAGTTAGAAAAGCTTCATTATTAAGTTCTTGTTTTTATATTATAAAAAAGCTATTGTTCTACCAATCTATAGCACGTTTAGAGTTGTGATTTTCATAAGAATAGATTGTTTTAAATAAGAATTACACTGAATTGAGCAAATAAGTTTCGGTCCTATGAAAATTCCAGTTATATCATCAGCGGCATATTAAACTCCTTGACGTTGATCAGGTATGGCAACCACAGACTACACCACAGATCACATATTATAAATTGATGATCTGGTTGGAAATATTCTAAGGATTTACAGTTCACCTTTTTTAACGAAGTTCTTTAGATATAATGCCCAAAAGTAGTTGAAAAGCATAAAGGTGCTTTCCAATAATTACCGCTGACCTAAGAGTCGATTGTAAAAAACCTAACTTTACCATTATTACCTTGAGGTCGCTAATTAAAGGCAAGACAGAGACCTTGATATAATGAAAAGTGATACAGTGACTTCCTTCACTGTAGGTAAAATAAATGAATTCGGTTAGATTAATTATAATTAGCGGACAAGAATTATAATTGGTAAATTTGAGTGCTGAATATGATTTAATTAGAAGTTGAGTCTGATACGCTGTAACAAGATGAGTTGAGAGTATTGTACTGTATTCAATGCATTTTTTTACAATTCAACTTCTGAATAACAGATTTCCATTGGGTCCAACCTTTAAATTATATTTATATAAACCTCACGTGTAAAACTGAATGTAGCCTAACTCTTAATAAATAATTCTACCGACCCCTGACTGGTGACCCCGTAAGATAGTGAAGAATTGCTGATTTTATAAAAGTAATTTTTATAATCTATATAACACATTCACAGTTAGAACTTGTAAAAAATGTTCGTGGTTTTAAAATTAACAATAAATTTCTAACTAACAGGAAAACTGCTTTCATCACCAAACCGAAATTGAAAGATAATCAAGAAGTCAGAATTTTTTCCTAGTTTTAGACTTTATACATAATGTTCTTATCGTTTATAACTGCAAACGAAAAGATATAACTATCTATAGGACAGCACTCGGAGATCTAATATGGCATTATTTTATTTCAGCTAGCCCGATAATTATTTTAAAATTAAATAGAAAATTAATTGAATATCTAGAAATTCTGGATTGAGAACTAACAATTAACAGCAACAATCCAACCGATTTTCTTCTAATGTACGTCTAACTTGCTTTATTAACTATCTTGATGAGTTCATTAAATACATTGTAAGTTAGACATTAATTGTAGTATATATTCTTACAAACTTAAATATGGAGATGTGAAGTTTTTCTCTGTACATTCCAGACAACTTATTCAGGACAACAATGAAAGTTGTAAGGTATTGCTAATGTAGGGTCCCAAATCAATACAAATGTCAATAAATTTAGTTTTTAAAACTGCGACAATTTCTTTACGGTTTGTTAACCTGTAATAAATTATTTTTATTTTATACTCTACAATTTCTTATGGAATATCAGTTGTGGTTAATTGTTTACCTATTTATGGCTAAAACAGTTAAAAAAGTTTTGGTTGATTATTTATATTAAAAAAAATATAAAAACACACACACACAATATATATATATATATATATATATATATAAATTACGTGTGTGTGTGTTTTTGTTTATACATATTTTGGAATTTACAAACCCTCGGAATAAAGGAGAATAATCTTGGTTAACCTTTGACTATGATAATAGTAAGTAATATTAATATATATGTCCAGTAATATCGATATATTAAGTTATAATAATAAATGTTCCTATAAAAAATTAATTTAAAGTAGAATAGTTTTGACCTCCACTAAATTAATAATGAAAATGTTTAATGGCACCAATAAATTCCTTAAAATATCAAAATTCCTGTAATTTATCTACTTGTCTATTTATAAACATGTTTAACATTTTTATTTAATTTCTTCACAAATATTATACATAGGTAAATAATGATATTCAATCGAAATAATTCAAATTTACAACTAAACAATTTACTGTAGTTACAGCTCATGAACGTATGTTTGTCGAGTTTATCAGTACTAAAGGCAACCCGTGATATTATCAGTATTAAAAGCAAACCGTGATATTATCATTACAGTTCCATTACGACTTCGCCTATATTTTACTGCCCTGCATTTATATTAGATTCATTAGCACAAGCGTAAATAATTGTTTCCCCCCTAATGTTTTACATACACACACTTTGCTGCTAATAGATTTATTAGTGGCCATTTTCGAAACATCGTAATAATGTTGCGCTTTGGTTATATAGATTTAATCAAGTAAGTTTTGTTTCATGCTAGATTTTCTTGGCTCTAGTACTAGTACATTTATTTATAGTAAATTAATTGTATTACAAAATTGATGATAGTGTTGTTTGAAATAAGCAAAAGGATATACATCAAACATAACGAAAGGGTAAACTTATTAAACCATTTTTATACAATAGGAAAATATAGGTACTATAAAATACATTTACAAGTTTAGAAATGGAATATAATGGTTTAAACATTTAAAATAACATTTGGGTCACGTGCAAACTTCACGGCCGCCCTAACACAGGCGATGGATCGAAACAGAGGAGTTGGAGTGGATGAATGATAGGTGAAGTTGGAGTTTTAATATCAATTTTAGCGGCCCATCAATAACCAAGACTCGTGATGGGCTTGGATAAATTATTAGTACTCCGTTGATTTGCACAGGCTATTGAACTATGAACATTGTAGGAGTACGCCATACCATGTGTCGCGTAACAGGCTTTACTGAGGTTGCATAAAAAAAACAAATTCTACAGATGAAGTTTTTCTAGATATCTTGATGTTCTTGATGATCGAGATATGCCACATGATACACTAAAATGGGTTTCACAGCAGTGTATATCTTGACAACCAAAGCGATATTGTTTGTGGTAGGCTTTAGGCCCTCATTACTGAGATGGTTTACAAAGCTATTTGGTTTTTTGCCAACAAGGTTACCCATACGACCAAAAAACAGACGTTAACGGTAAACCAAATTACAAGGAGTGGAGTATAACATCATTAGACTTAGTATTTATAACGCAAAAATTCCCGTTTCAATATCACGACCTGATTAAGTCGTTTAAGTTGAAACTTGTGGATTCTTATTAAAAAATTACGCTTTAAAATGATGGAGCATTAAACATAGCCCTTCATTACAATTTGTTACGAAATAAAACTCAGGTATTCCTGTGGACTTCAGGTTGAAAAATTTAACTATGCATAAGAAAATTAAGCAACACGTTTTACACTCGTATTTCTGTTTTTTATTTTTATCTGGTCCATTCCAAAGAACTTAATGTTAATCCAGTTTTATGTACACTATATAGGGTTAAGAGTAACCTTCTATCTAAAGATAGTTATTTACAACTTGTAAGGTAGTAGATTTGTAGCATTAACCTCAGGCTCGCTTTTAGAGGCAATATACTGGGTAACCAACAGTACGTAATGAGCTGCGAGTAAAGTCGAGTGTCAATACTTTAATCTCCCATTAGCACTAATTATCGCAGCTTAGGTGGAAAGAAATTTAATTTAATGATCAATTTATTGTTCAATGTAGCGTTTACCATTCAAACAAATTATTAATTTTGAGATAAATCAAATGAAATGTAATGTTATTCTTACAAAACTGTTTTATTGGTGTGCAACCATAGATTTTGGAAGCCAGAACAAGTTTATTTTTAAAAGTTATAATTTATCTTGCTAAATTAATGGAGTCACACATGTTTACAACCCAATTAGTACTACTGCTGTGAAAGGAAAGGTAATTAATTTGATCTATATCGAATGTATTAAATGCATTTGATTTTAAAAATTGTATCTCGGTTAATCGTAAACACATATTTTGGTAGTATGAACTAAACTATATATTTTAATAATGCATTACCTAATGATGACGTATTTCTGCTTTGTTTAAGAATAAGTGAAGACTACTCGGTAAGCTTAATACTAAGATAAATTATTAAAAATATATTTTTTAGCAGAGTGTATCAGAACGTCTGGCATGATAAGAGGTTACACATTTTCTGTAACTTAATTGTTATTCACTAGAGAAATCTATTGGTTGAGTGTTAGTGAAGACTATCACTTGAGAGGCTGTGAAATTCAATTTCTGTCTGTCTGTCTGTCTGCACGATATATCGCAAACAAATGAACTATAGACTTGAAATTTTGCATGAAGCTTCATTACGTTAAAGACACTTTGAATTTGATGACGATGCATATCATAGCATGGGTTTGGATGAGCGTAACCTAATATTTTTACATTGATATTAGGAGTAACCAAATGGAAACGCAAAATAAACTATCCCAACTCTTGAGAGTACATCATCACTTGTTGACTTCGTGTGTAGATTCTTATCATTTTAATATTGCTATAAAACCCAATTTAACAAATATCATTAGTGTCATGTGGCAAGATAACTCAAGAAAGGTTACATCTGTTGACATTAAATGTTGAGTGAATGATCAACAAAATTTCTCACTCGACTTCTGATGTACTCCTGATTTTCTATATATTATTTGATTTGCTCTTACTTGATTTTATGCTCCTGAAATTAAAGAATTGTTTTAAATGCACCGTTATGGAAAGGAAAGAGATTCAAAGGACATTATTTTTCCGTTCCTACTTCCTACACTAATCTTGGTAGATAGTTTAAAAGTGTGATGAAACACTGTCAAAGTTGAAGAGAAAATATCTTTGAGCTAACAAGCAATAAATATTAAGACATACGAGGTACATTAGGAAATACCTTCAATATATTACAGGTATAAGGATTTCAAATGCAGTTTTAAATAACTAAATCCGATTTACCATATATGTCGGATAGATAGTATACTCCAAAGATTACGAAGTTATACGCATTTCATCCCTATTTTTGTCTTTGAATTTACTGAGGATGTTTCGTCGCCAAATTATATTTTGAACTTTCTTAATAATCTCCTTGTTTTATCCTTTTGATACTGAAAATTAAATCTAAAAATAAACTATCTTCTCATTTGAGGTAAGCTCCAGACTTTCACTGTTATTTTATCGGTTTTTGATTCTGTGCAAACTTGTACATGTACAAAATTACGGGTAGAAAATAAAGACTTTAACAATAACATATTTAAAGCAAATGTTTTTGGAACTTGGTCTAGTAATGTACAACGCACAATGCTTTATTAGGCAAACCAAAGAGGTTTAATTTTGAACACAATATAAATATATAAAAGAAAGTATAATACATTTTTTCTTTCTTCATATACGTGAATTACTACATCTAATAATCTCCCTGGCACAAGTTCAATTAAAGTTTATTGAAATGAGGAAAGTTTTGTAAATAGATCAAAATTTTAAAACACCCCTAGGCCCTAATAAGAATTCAAGAGATTTTTGGTCCAAAAGAATAAATTTAAAATAATGTAAGCAATAAACTAAGATATTCGGTTTTGATTATTAATGACTGTTGAAATTGTATTGCTATTAATTCAATATCATATTTTGCTAAACATTGAAAAAGGCTTGATAATCAATATGATTTTTAGGTTATAGGCAAATGTATTTAATATGCTTTTAAAAAGGCCTTTCGTAAAAAGACAAATATATTAAAAGAAAAAAAAAAGCTTCAAGATTTTACTAACGAATGCATTAATTTTTACTAATAAATCATATGTAGATTTAAAAATAGTTTGCCTAAAAGCTTAAAGTTTCTTACCAACTTTGGTTAAATCCGCAGAGAAATAACACTGTGGACTTGGTACTTGAAGATGTAAAAGGATAACAGTATCACCAGGTTAGCTGTAAGTGCCTATAAAGCCGTGCTTTTACTTTCTTGCGATCAAACTAAAGGGATTTTACTGTAAACAGGGAATTGTATCAATACCGGTGGGACGTGGATTTTAATTTTATACCGGTCATTAGAAAGAAGTGGCGTTTTCTGTGAGAACTAATTTAAAGGGGAAGATTTCACACCCCCCCCCCCTGTATGGAATCATAGTTTAATTAGGTTTTATGGTACAACCTAATGAATATTTCATTCTCACGATGAAGAAATGTTTTGCTAAATGTAATGCAACTTTCATTTAATCGAAATTGTGATAAACTATTACCATACACATATTTATCAATGATATAAATTTCTATACATGTATCATTTTGCAAAACTGTTTTTTTGTGTAAAATGAGTGTACTATTGCACCTATTAATATTAATTGTAATAGTAATACGAGAGAAAACTCACCAAATGCTTTGAATTGAGGCACGGCAAAGGTGAGTACTCGGACTTACCGCAGTCCTAGCGACGGACCTCAGAACTAACAGTAGTAACCCCTCGGACCACAGCATATCTTCTCTGCATGAATGATTTATCTGCTGTATCTAATACAATCAAAGATATCATAATGAATCTGTTTCGCAATGTGTCTTTAAAAGATTGTACGAATATACAGAAATATTTATATTTATTAGTGAGCCAGATATTTCATGGCCGTTTTAAAATAATTATAGAGTATCATACTAGAATTACCAATAATTTTGTCTTTGTAATAAATTAAGCTAGATCATAACAGGTGACAGTCTTGAAAAGAAATCAAACTGGCATAATAAACTAGGCAGAGGGAACTCAAATTAAGAGAAAAGAGAGACGTGTTATAAAAATATACAAATAATAAATTAAAACTCTTAAACCGTATTACTGCAATAAGTAAGCGATTATAAGAACTGAATTGGCATTTTTTTTTTAATACTGTATAATTAAGAAAGGTGCATTTAAAAATTCTTATTGTTCTTTGTTATTTTTTTTAGTTGAAATATTTTCACAAAGTCAGTTTTGACGTGACAACGTCTTAAATTAGGTTGCGGCTCGGAGTCACTCATGAAAAAATTTGTAACGCCCGGTAACGTTACGATGCCCGTCCAGTGGGTCCGCCGCACGGGATAAAGCAGATAACTATGTTTATTCGTGAAAATGTTGGAGTGCTTAGATTCGTCATTTACAACAACTACAACAATAAAGGTAAATAATTGTACACTGATATTTCATTATCGTAAACTATGATTGATTGATTAATTGTTAGATTGACACAAAAGTTGAGAAACTGAGTTTATAGGTTATGTCATACTATTGACAAATGTTGATAGTGTTAAGTAAAATTATTAGTTTAAATCACTCTGCAATCAATCGTAATTCAGTCGATTGAGAAGAAACAGCGCGTATTGCTAGTCATAACAGTGCGACCAAACAAAACGAACTAAACCGACCAATCACCACGCGCGTAAGTTTAGAATTTAACTGTGTTTAGCAAGAATTTCAAATTCCAATTTTAGTAAATGTTTTATTCAACTTTACCATTTACAATAACAAATTTTAATTAATTTCAAATTTTGTACAATGTTTTTAGTAAACAAAAAATATATTTCTATAGTTAAAATTTGTGCAATTCTTATTTTCATTCAATTCCTTGTTCCTATTGTGCAATTTAATAATATTCATATCAATAAATATTCTACCGAGGAGAAAAAGACGTTGTCACGTAAAATCTTCGCCCGTAAAACCGACTTTACAGGCAACCATAATTTTTTTTTGTGAAATATGTCGTACATATTTTAAAATACTACTGTTCTGAAGCTGGGAAATAGTTTTTTGTTTTTTTTTTATCGCCAACTTAACGTAACACAAGATGTATAAATTCTGAAGGTTAAAATATCAAACTTTAACTTAATCCGTGTGGTTGTTAGTGTTGGTGAACAAATAGATAATAAACTATGTGATATAATCATATATTTGGAGAAGAACAGTTTGCTTAATTGATATCTACTGTAAAAGTGATGCGGTGCTTTCGGTATCCCATGCAATAAAATTACTTCGCTTTGCCCCACTCTGTGTTGTAAGGCTTACAGCAACTTGGTATCCACTAGTCTTATACTGCCTGCATGATTTCAAAGTCTTGCGTCGAATGCAATACCTCATATTATATATTATATAATACTGCGATCATTCAACAGATTTTTGAAGGTATAGATTATGAATGGATTAATTATTGGTGTATGCCATAAGTACAGGCATTGAGCCAGTTTTGGAAAAAGTAATACTAGATAAGAATTCAAATCCAAAATGTGTATAAAGCTTTCAAGAATGTCACTTAGAATATATAATTCATAAATGGCTTAGGAACATTCTAACACTTTTATAGACAAACACAGTTAAATTGCTGAACAAAATTTGTTGCCTTGAGGTTTCCTGCATTATTTCTTATTATATATCTTTTATTTTTATTCATATTCAATTTCTAAATATTAATACCTCTAAATCAGCCATGAAGTCTTTAAAAAGCTAATTTTTGCAGATAAGCCATTCACTTCTGTGAGTGCCAGATGTAATAAAACCTTAACTACTTCCGTTGGCAGATTTACTGCTTGGTCTAAAATATTTTACACAAACACCACTCTGCCATCATCTTAAGTGGAATTAATGAAAAACTATGAAAATTGATATATAAAAAAATAATATTAATTTATTTTATATGAGTATAGTATTTTAAAATCTTAGTATTAAAGTGGGCGAAGGTTACTGTGTATTATAATGCAAGAAATACCATGATAATAAAGTATAAGTTAATGTACTTTAACACTAAATGCTAAACGATTTCTTGGATCATCTTATAGACCTCAGTAATATTTAAATGAGATAATGCGTACATAACGATTACTAAACCGTAAGATTAGTTTGTTTGGAGAAGGCCGAGAATGGTTTGTTGGAGATTTAAAAACTAAATGTAACCTTTATACAAGTAGTTTGTCGTTCAATAATGAACTACGTTGTTTTAGCAATAACAAGATAGTTATTTAGCCATAAGTTTGGACAAGACGGTTATAAATTACACTTCGTCCTGTAAGAACCTTTGCGCTGCTTCCGGAGTGACAGGATATTCAGAATGGGTAAGGTTAGGGAGTAGGGGCCGCCTCCTATTGACATCCATGAGGAAGAATTAGGGCACTACATCTGGGTCAATGCAAGTGTTACAATAGATCAGTAATAAAGATAGCATTTATAAACAAGTATAGTTGAATTTATACTTAGCAGGGATCACTTCTGGCTGGTTTATACTTTCCAGTTGAACCTACCAATGGATACAGCAAAACCCGATGTGTCACTTAAATCTGGGAAACCTTATGGATGTCCAGGAGAGGCACATCACTAACCGCAAATGTCGAGATTCTGGGGTGCAAGGGTAATTCAATAGGTCTAGTCTACTGCGGGAGATGACTGTTGGAGTTTTATGGAGTTTGTGCCCCAACTATCAGAGGTTCTTGCTAGCTTCAACAAGGGTTTGCCACCCCCTGCCTGCTTTGACTGGAGAGGCTGGTTCAGAGCTGGCCTCCCCTTCTTAGGGGGGGACATCACTTTGAGATTAGTGCCCTAATTATTCCTCATGGACCTCGATAGGAGGCGGCCCCAACCCCCTAACCTTACCCATCCTGAATATACTGTCACTTCGGAAGCAGCGCAAAGGTTCTTAAAGGACTAAGTGTAATTTATAAGCTTCTTGTCCTAATAGAACAAAAAAAGTTGAATTTAGTTTTAGTTTATAGGAAACCATGAAAATAGGTAAAACCCTATAGTTAAAAGTTATGTAAATATATATAACGAGAAATACACTAATTTAATTACTCTCGTTTGATTTTTTGCAAATTGTGTTTATATAGTTTTTAAAATATGTATTATAAAATTATTAATTACTCATATGCATATGTGAAGTACCATTCATATGCAACATCAAACTGTCTTTATAGATTTGTTCCGATTGATGCATTTTGCAGAGCTAGCAACCAATTAACGTTATTAAAAAATAATTGATTTGTATAATTAGAATATTTTTAGTAATTTTTATTATAATATCTTGATTTTATCTCTAAAATTTAAGCGTTGATAATATTGTAAAAACACTTATAAGAGTTTCTGTTCATTTATGTGTAACTAAAGATGAGATTCAACATTAGAGTAGTATTTTTGACCTCTGTTATATCATTGAAACTCTTACATATTACTAATATTAATAATGAACGGATTATAGAACTATACGCTAACGAATCTTTTAACAACACTCTGCTCTAGACATCGACATTAAATATATCACCAATACGTTATAACCGAGGTAAATGACTAATACATACTACATGAGTATGAGTTATTTTTCTTTTAGCACTAAAATATCTCATAAAAACTCAAAATTGTTTACAAATATGCTATGTTGTGTGCAACAATAAGACATTTTGTTACACATTTTTTGTATAACATATATAGTTTGTAGAGGTTTCTAAAATTTATAAATCTTTTAAACAACCAGCTTTATCGTCATACAGGTCAAAAACCGATTTTAGCAGAATATATTAAACGTAAAATGGCTTATTTTAAAAGTCGCTAAACTTTTGTGGAATCTTGTACGAACACGCTCTTCCTATTACCTACAGCTTCAAAAGTACCATCGTAGTCTTGGTCGTTATTTCATGTGACCGGCCTACCAACATTAAATTACCGGACAAAAATCATACAGAACTCAATAAAATGTGCAGTAAATCGTTTAAGGAATAAAGTTGTTTATTAAAATATAGATATTCCAGCAGTTCATTCAAACAACATTCTCATTAATAGTGGCTCAAAATGGCCTGAAAAGTTCCTTGTAAACATAGTTCAACGCCAAATGGAATTATGAAAAGTGAAAATAAGCACTGCTATCAGCGTTGTCCCTTTACTTATGAAGTTTAAAATAGTGCAGCGGATGTATTGTGCATGAGTGATGTAGAAGTAAACAATTTCCTTTGCCTTCTGCATTCTCCAAGGCAAATATATTTGATTCCAAAAGAGATTAAACTAATTAACTAATACGTTTTGCAACAAACTTTGAGCAGATTTTAATTTTTTCCTAAGGTCCGACGGATAGACGGGTAAATTAACTGAGAGAATATAGTTTATTCAACACCACCAGTTATATGATCCGAAATTTTATTGTATTTAGCACAATTCATTCTCCAGATATTTGGACCACTTAAAGGCTCTGTCAAATTCCAAAGAGGGAATTATCGAAGACTATTTACTAATAATGCTACTCGAAAAGGTCAGTAGTGAAATTTGCTCTTGATATAACCAGTGAAAAATGGCAGGTGGTTTGAAAGAGAGACAGACTGGAGATTAATGTTTTCAAAACCCATAGCGATAGATAAGTAATTTCCAGCGTATATCTCAAATTATTCTCGTGATATTTCTCTGAGATTCATACTTGACTAATATCAAGCCAATAAACAACCGTTTTAAATTAATGTTGTTCGTAACACGAACATACAGCTATTGAAAGAACTCAATGAGCAACAACCACACAATTTGTTTCAGTTCAAACAATAATCTCGTTATTTGTGCACGAAAGTTACCCATTAGAACAGTTTAAATACTGCAACTGCCAATGAAAGATAAACAGTTTATGTGTGCTCAGTTGTCGACTCTGTGCCAAATATCACATAATAGTTCGCTCGATTATTGCGGTCACTGATTACACGAACAAGGTTTCTTTATAAATATCCAACAATCACGTTATCCAATTGGATGCCCTCTTGCATCAGAACGGGAATGTTGTTTTTTCCATCAACCAATAAAGCACACTATGCAATCCACTTCACAGTATTAATATTTATTACGAGCTTCACTGTTTTCTTACTTACGAGTATACTTATTGTACATTCTGTCAATATTATACCTCGCTTAGGAGATTGTGCACTTGTATTGTGTATCTGGAAAGAGTTTATTCATGGAGATCGATCTGAGCATTTGAAATTCATTATAAAAACCATTCCTAGATTCCGTTTTTTGTATAAAATAGGTGGAAATTGAGAAGAAACATATTTTGAGTCACTATTCAGAAGTGGTGAATAATTGGAGTGAATTTGAAACAAATATCAATATCTATAATTAAATGAGAAACAAGCTTTATATACACACAATTCCATAAAGTTTTTAAAAATGGCCTTTTACAATACGATACCAATAATTTCTTTAAATAAAAAATTACAATTTCAAGATTTATCCACGTTCACAAATCTTCCAAATCAGTGAAGCTTTGAATGGCGGCAGGTTGGGGCCATTGTATATGGAGGAGCAATCAGATTCTTATTGGTCATTTATGAGAGATGACCCAGGTGTATACAGAGTGAGTTTTATGTCCTGCCACACCTGTGACCCCTCATTTTAAAGGGAATAAAAAAAAATCCAATAATGCAAACTAGAGGTCTCTACGTTTATTTTAACAGATTTTATGACAAATTTACAATTGAGTAAAGGGGGGCAACTAAACATTTTCAAATACAAACCCCTATCATGTCTCAAGTTTTTACACACGTCTAGCACACTGTCAAACAGCCGAAGGTGAACAGTTTGAACACCTGCTACATTAAAACAGGTAACTGTTTTTAGAATTTGCGTTAGTGTTGACTCATGTTACGATAAACAAAACAAGATATCCAACACAGATATATTAACAAGATATATTATTACTGTAAATTTGTCATAAAATATGTTAAAATAAACGTAGAGACCTATAGTTTGGATTATTGGATTTCTTTTTTTATTCCCTTTAAAATGAGGGGTCACATGATAGGGGTTTGTATTTGGAAATTTTTAGTTGCCCCCTTTACCCCCCGCAAAATTTTCAACAACTTGAAAAATTAAAAAATATATTTTATAATAGGTAGGGTCAAGGTTTCACATAGATATCTCGGGCCGTTTAAATTATATCCAGGTGTGCCAGGACATAAAACTCACTCTTTATATGGTGAGTTCGTTATGGCGCTATAAAAGTATAAATGGAAAACTATTAGAACTGTAATGGGGAAACAAAATGCAACCTTTCTAAATCATATACACAATTCTGTTTTAACATTTTCTTCAAATTTGAAGAACAGATTGTGGAACTTGATATCCTAGGTTTGAATAAAAATATTTTAAGTGCAACTCTGTTACTTGTATATATTTTTTAAACTATAATCATCCGATAAACTTTCAATGAGTTTATTTAGAAAACTATTTTATAAAATAACAGTTTTAAAAGAATTATTACATTAATCTGCATTGTATTCACGTCACAAGAAGTTATTTAGAATAGTTCGTGCACCCTACCCCGAATTAAAATTTTGAAAAATGAGCATAAACAAAAACAGAAGCTACATAATTTAAAAATGAATTGAAAATATAAATGTGTATAAATATGAAAATATATTTTACATTACATTAAATACATATTACATAAAATATATACATTACATTACATAAAATACATTAAAATGTACTTGATATTACTGCTGTAGATTATAATTACTAAATTTTCAATAGTAAATCTGTGCCACATGATACGTGGCCTTAAATCCGTACTAAAATAACTCTTCGTAAATACGTGAAAAACTGTTTGTATAAGGTAATGTCATACAGCCAGGAAAGCTGCGGTCTTATACTTTAGAGTTCCTTCACACTCGCCTAAAATAAATCAAGTATTACTCAAATTTTTGAAATTATTCATATATAAATTTGTTGTAAAATATTTCATGTTATACCATACTATTTCAATCTCTGGCGTAACCTCTCAAAGCGCAGCGTACAAAATGTAAGGTACACGTATGCTAAAATGGCTAAGGAGATGGGTATTTCATACAACGACCATCAATTATCTCAAATAGGTTTGTCATGCCATTTAAAACAGGAAAGCAATTTCTTTCCTGTCATTGTTAGTAATTACTCTCATTTATATTTTATACTTAATAACTTCATATATTAAGTTATTCATACATTTTTATGCGTTTAAAACTATTAGAATATTAGGTAAACGTTATTAAAATTTCATTACACGAAAAATTAAAAGACGATCCAACATATATAACAAAGGTGGTAATTCAATCACAACATTTAATGTACTAGAGTAAAGTATATTTTAAAACAAACAAAGTTAGCACATTCGACGTCATTTTACAGTTTAAAATCAACTTCAGTAATGTTTCATCCGTCCGGAAAACGAGAACTGTCTGTATATAAATGCATTCGTTATTATTATAGGAATGCGGGAAACTCGTCACTTCCACTTTTATGCAGTATTAGCTCACTGTATCCTGCAGCAAGGAAAAACTCTCCTGTAATATAACGTTACCCATGCGTTCCCTTGACACCGTCGCGTGGAAGTATTCAAATTCAAATTCTTTTTTCAGCATGTAGACAGAGTTAACAATGTATATGCTAAGTCAACAAATCATAACAAAATATAATAATGTCTCTCAATAAAATAATTTTACTTTTTCAAGTTTACACTATCTTATCAGCTAAAAAGTCCTTACTATAGTAAGCCTTCTCGATCAACAACCATTTCAATTTTTTTCTAAAAACTGTGTAATCTTGGACTAATCTTAAGCTTAATGGAAGACTGTTAAAAAGAATTACTGCTAAATATTTTAAATGATTTTCAAAAAATGAGGTGGAGTGTGGCGGGATATTCATAATGCATCTGGGTTTACTTCTTGTTCCATACATGTGAGTCGGAAAAAATCTATTAAAATGGTGAAAGTTTTTATGAAGAAATGATAAGGTTTCCAGAATATAAATGGAAGGAAAAGTTAAAAGTTTGTTGGAGGAAAAAAGGTTAACACATGAGGTTCTGGATGGGACATGACAAATTATTCTTAAAGCTTTCTTTTGAAGCCTAAACACAGACTTTCAAGTATACTGCCGCTTTCAATTCATAACCAGACTTGTCTTTACTGTATTTATCAGTAGAGACCGCCTAATCTATAATAAAACATCAAATTAAAAATTTGCCATTACAAATTTTTAAGCAAAAATAGAGTTTAGAAATTTTTGGCCGTTGGCCCGCAGTTCCTACATGTGCGGTTTTTTATTGAATCAGCTAAAGGTATTCTGCTATGGATGACTTTTTAAGGTTAAATTCTATTGAATTTTTACCCAATTCTAACAAATTATGAAATAAAACAGTACGTTAACGTTTCAAAGATTGGAATCGATCCTCCTTGTTAGGGGTTAACAATATTAAAGCATATTGCTGCACACAACTTTTCGTCCACTGCCCGCTGGACATCCGAGTAGGATATTTTTGAAACACGAAAAAATTAAGTATCAGACCCCTACGTTATCATATGATGTATAAGGAGTAGTTTTTCCTTCGTAAGGAATTAATTTGCTTAAGACGAGGTCTGTGATTGAGGTGCAGAGGTGCAAAATCTCATTATTGACTCTGTCGGATGTTTCAGGTGATATGAAAATCCATAAAGCTGATAGCGAAGCTCTGTTATGGACTCTAGGGTTTGGCTCTTATCGGTTAGATAACACACAGTATGTGTATGTTGCTATCATCGAAACTATACTGTGCTTTTGTTATTTATTTATATAAGCAGGCTGAAAAAAACCATATGATATGATGTATATAATATGACATTCTTCCAACTTCCCTTGACCTGCCGAGTCGAGTGACATTATTGGTACTTGCTCTGGGCGCTCAGATGATTGTTTGAGTTTTCTTGACCTACAAATTGTTCTGTTGTTAACTGAAACAGAACAATATCACCACCACTTGTAGGTAAGTTTTAATTTTTCATTGGATTTTGCTTAACCACACGCCTTAAGATTCTTTAAACAATTGTAGAATAGTGTCGATTCCAATCCTCGAAACGTATTGTTTTATTTTTTAACATAATATTGAGACTCATTCCTTAAAATCAAAAACAGAAAAAACTCTGTAATAAGTCAGTTTGGTTTCAGGGGCTTAGTAGTGTTTTAGACATGTCTTAAAGTTTCCATCGTGGATAGTATAGTTTTGAAATGTATAGCTCAGATGTAAAAGCTAGTGGTAAGCGCAAGGCACTCGTACTTAAGTCATTATAGCAGTATTTGTTCCCATGGAAACAGGTCTAATTTTGTATCAATAGAAACTTAATATAAATTGATATTTATCTTCTACACAATAGCACAGACTTTGCACGGTTAGTACGAATACACAAAAGTGATGAGTGAAATGCCACGCAAAAACAACTATTCAAAGTTGGTAAATTTTGGGTTAACTACTTTTCTCACGGAACGTAGAGTTACAATAGAAAGTAGTGATGACTGAACAACCATACAAGAGAGTTATACTGCGTTTTTTATTAGAAACAAGATGGAACCTGCCCTTACGAGATAGGTTTCGTAACGCTCGCGAAAAACTGTAGTAACCCAAATATGCTTAAACTTTATTTTCGGGCAGTTTTTTTTCACGATTTATTATGAGATTCTCTGTTGAAATATGTTATGAAAAGAGAGAATATTACGTGAAGGAATGTCATAATAACTCAAATTGCCGGCAACTCCACACTTGAGAAACCTGACGTTATACAAGAAGCTATTCTTATTTCCACTCTCACATATTACTTCAGTGCGTATTTCTTAAAGATTTTAAAAGTGAAAATATTTGTATCAATTTGTAAATTATAATGAAATGTATTTCTAAGAGAGAGAAAACTACATTTAACTTCAATCAGTTTGTACATGTTCGCTGAGGATGCTTGCAAAATTTTGTATAAATTTAATTTTATTTACTTACATTTTTATTTCTTAAACATAAGACCCAAGAAGCCACACAGGGGTTGTCAGTGGGTACCAAGCATGCAACACCCTCAAAGATCTGTATACAGATAATTTGCACTTATTCTGTTAATGTTTTAGGAATTAAAAATCTAAATATAGGGAGGCGCTATATTCTTATCTATATTTAAAGTGGCTTATATATGTTGTGCTCTTAAATCTTAAAATTTCGTTAAAGGTATATAGAATTTAGACGTAAAACAATTAGTGTAACGGTATATTATTATATAGAAGGATCATAATTACTAAGCCACACAATAGATTAGATAAGAAACCATGTAGTGTGCATGAAGAAAGAAAGTGCCCTGTGACGGTATATTATCTTGTCCAGCTGTATTTGCAATATTCGTTTATCTGTGGATAAGATAACTATCAGTAAGTATTTGCTAGTCAAACTTTATAACTTCACTTACTCGTTTATTTTTTAAACTAGTACTTCGTTAATTTTCGTTTTATTGCTTTGTCTTTGTAAATTTTGCATGTGCTATACATTTTTAAACCGTTCAACCTTGTAATGTAATGTGTTGCAGTGTAATTGTAAAGTGAGTGTGTACTTGCGTACGGCAAGGATTACATTAATATATCTGGATTAGGATTTATCAGCAAGTGAGCGCAGTGTTTTGAAAGTATTGTAGTACTATTTATCCTTATTGGTTTATACTTTTGTTAAACTGTGAAATAATTTTTTGTTTTCAATAATATTAATATGTGATAAGCCGCCACTTCCTTTATTCTGATTGTGACACGCGAATTTAATCTTTTACATTGTGAGAACCAGATCTATGAAAATGATATAATTCCGCCTGAAAACCACTAAGCTAATAGAAATTCCCAACTTCTGTGAATCCATAGCCTCTTAGGGATCTCTGCAATCTAAACTCCCGACTTCTAGCTGCTGCCCTGGCTTGAAAACCAGCGTTAAATGCTCTAGTCTTGATAGATTACTTGAGTATGGGAAAACACTACCTCATGAAGAGTGAGACATGTCTGAATTTCTTGCCCCTGGAAGTCTTAGGTCATATAAACTCCAGATTTTCTATATACTTGACCTATGAAAATTCTCGGTTTCTGAGAGTTATCGACCACTGAAAATTCACGTATCTGAAAAATGGATAAGATAATGTGGCAAGGTACCGGCTTCTGAACGATTTCAAACACTTAGAGCTTGCGTTTCATTGAGAATGTAAAAAGTGTTTAGAAGACTTTGAGACCTCATCTTCTCAGAAACTATATCTTAGGCTCTGTATTAATTTCTGTTAACATCTAACAGTGAAATTTTCCCAAAACCACATACTGAGATTAATCTTCCCTATAAAACCAACTTTATATTATCCATAAGAAGTTTTTAACGGACGGTGTATCTTTCTTAAATGGTTCTCCTATTAATTATAAAAGTCTTTTGTTGTTTACATTCAAGCTAAAATGATTTACCTCATTTTAAATGAAATGTCTAAACAATTAACGTGATTGAGGTAAATCGGTTAATTTGGCACTTCTGACTCTAAAAGAAAAATATTTGTTATTGAAAATTAACATAGTGATGGACAATAATATTAACACTTTGACAGTGGTAAACTACTATTAATAGTAGGAGTCACTCATCGCAAGCGGCCAGCATGGGCAGTCACCCCGCACCACTTCTTCACACGTTGGCGGCGTTACCACATCATATAAGCTAATTCTCAGTATGAGGCGACAAGATTATGTCTTTCACTTTGTTCCGGTTGTTTGTATCAGTTTCACACTTAGGCTTTAGATTATTCTGCACGTTTTAATATTATTATTTATTGCTTACATTCTGTCATAGTCTAAACACGTGTTAATTTAAATCGTAAAGGTAAAGGATTAACGAAAATAGATTGTGAGTAAAGATCGCTAACAAAAGCTAGATTAGTTATTCCTCCGTTACAGCTGGCAACACCCCGCAACATCCCAGGCTTGCATTGATACATCTCGTGCTATAGTAGCAACCATATTGGCTGTTCTCAGTCGGTACATATCTCGTACTGCAGTTAATATATTAACAACTATAGAGGTATTATAGTATGATTTGCCCAAACCACAATCAAGAAAGTACTTAATTATAGTTAAGTGTTCTTTTGACTGTTAAGTGCAAGGAGTATTATATCAAGACATCAAATTCAACGTAAATTTTTTGTACATGAATATATATAGTTTTTGCTTATCACTTTAGGAATCTTTATTACATAGTTATTAACACTATCAGTTTAAAAGTTTCGTTACAAATTAATACAGTACTCTCATATCAAGAAATCAAACTTAAAGAAAGGATTCCATTTGAGTCAAATCAAGGTTCATAAACCTACCTTAATTGACTCAAACCAAGAAGTTCAATCATCATTTTTGACATGAATCACGAGATGGCCTGGATGTAAAGTATTTCAGACCAAGCATTTTTCAACCAAATGTATGTACTGTATTTCAACCAAATTGTTTCACAGGATGCTATTGAGGTTTATTACATTTGGCACTCCAGTTGACCCGCTGTCGCTTGAGTTGTTTATCTGCCAACACGAGCTCTCATACGAGTTCCACAAACATTGCACTACTTCCGTTTGTACTTGACATTGAGCTGGTGGCCTAGATGAATAAACCAACTACTAAATTACATGGGACCAAGATAGATGATAAATTCAGACCTACTTTAATACCTTATTAAGTATTACCAAATCTTGAATTCTAATTTTAATATAAAATAATAATTAATTTAAAACTTTGGCTACTTAGGCAGTTAGGTATTATAGTGTGATTTGCCCAAACCACAATCAAGAAAGTACCTACTTAATTAATAGTTAAGTGTTCTTTGCCTGTTAAGAGCAAGGTCTATTATATCAAGACATTAAATTCAACGTTAATTTTTTGTACACGAATATATAGTTCTTGCTTATCACTTTAATAATCTTTATAACATAGTTAATAACACTATCAGTTTAAAAGTTTCGTTACAAATAAATACATTCAACTCATATCAAGAAATCAAACTTAAGCAAAGCATTACCATTTTAGTCAAATCAAGGTTCATAAACCTACTTCAATACACTAAACTCAAGAAGTTCAATAATTATTTCGGACAGGAAATCACAAGACGGCCTGAATATAAGGTATTTCAGACCAATGATAAATTTTGTCACAGGAAGCTATTGAGGTTTATTACATCTGGCACTGCACAGTTGACCCGCTGTCGCTTGAGTTGTTTATCTGCCAACACGAGCTTTCATACGAGTTCCACAAACATTACACTACTTCCGTTTGTACTTGAAATTGAGCTGGTGGCCTATATGAATAAACCAACTACTAAATTGCATATGACCAAGATAGATGATAAATTCAGACCTAATTTAATACCTTATTCAGTATTACCAAATCTTTAATTCTAATTTTAATATGAAATAATAATTAATTTAAAACTTTGGCTACTTAGGCAGTTCAGTGTCTTTGTATTAAGAGTATCGTAAAATATTGCTTCTGAGACTTTTTGTAGCGAAAATTTTGAACTCATCATTTGCCTCAGAAGCATTTTAATTACTATGAATGTATAATTTCATTTTCGATGGTCAGAATCTATCCAAAAAGTAAAAATCATCTCTTTGTTTGGAGTTGTTTTTGACGATGGAAGGATTTTGCAGGAAACAGGATTCTTCTAGGCATTTACTAAATAAGAATAAGTATAAATAAGAAATATTTTATTCCAAACTTTGTACAAATTTACAATAAATGAAATTGTGGAAATACTAGCCATCTGAACAAGTAGCGATGGCTAGTGCAAAGAAAACTTAACTAAGTGTTTTACACTGACAGTCAGTCTACATAGCTATCTTCTTGTGTACCTGGTCGACACCACAGCACTCGCAATCTATGCTTGCTATTGCTAAAATAACTCTTTATACAAAAATAATATATACTTTAAAAAACATAATAAACGTAAAATTAATTAAAGTATTACACCACAGAATTGTTTCATCTAAGTGAAAAAAAGATTTTTACGTACATACAAATTAAAGTGTGGAAAATAACTCAATCTAATGATACCTGTTTCTATCTATTCTATATCTATATCTATTCTACCTGTTTTTAATTGCAGCTTACGATAAAATCGTAAATAAATAACTTATGTCATCTTTAGTCAATAACCATTTTCTAACTTTAGCCAAAAATTGTTTGCAGTTTTTATTGTTTATTTTAACGAAATTTGGCAATTGATTGTAAATTTTGGGGCCCAAAAAAATGAAACTCATTAAAAATCGATTTTTTTACTTTAGGATGAGTGTAGAGCCCGCGAGCCACACTTCTAGTATTGTTATAGGCTCTGTCGATGCCATAATTTCCACTTCTATTAAAAAATATTTTTAAAACTTTGTAGACAAATAAATGACTTAAGGGAAGAATCTTTAAGTGGTTGTATAATGGAGGAGCAGAGGCACGTTTTGGTTGGAAGGTAATTATACGCACAAAATAATTTTGCGTTACTATTAATGGATTAATGGACACTTTGTCTGTCCCTCCCCAGTTTTCAATTCCATAGTTTAGTCTTGACTCTATAAGTGAAAAATAAAGGGTCCGCATAAGATTTAAATTTACAATATTTCTTAAAAAATAAAATTTCCTTATGTTTTTCCTGAGTTTTATCTGTAATTGTGAAGTATGAGTTTTCCATGAAAGTTTATCGTCTATGTAAACACCAAGATATTTTAATTGATTAACTTGCTCAATTTTAACACAATCGCAAGGTTGGATGCACTCATTAACGACGTGAAAATGTAAATCCGTATCGAAAGAAAACCCTCTAAGGTCAAAATTCACAATTTTGTTCTTGGAAACGTTAATTACCATTTTATTATTGTTGCACCAATTTCGAAGTGATTTGAGATCCTCAGTTATTTGTGTCCAAATGGGAGCCCAATGTTTATTTGTGTAACGAAGTGAGACGTCGTCAGCAAAAGCACTGATTTTTCCGTACATTGGGATATTTAATAGGCTGTTTATAAACACTAAGAATAAAGAGGCAGAGAGCACGGACCCCTGAGGTACGCCTTTTGTTATTATTTTTGTTGGACTTAAATTTTGCTGAATACGTACTTGCTGTGAGCGGCCAAATAGGTAGCTTCTGAACCACATCAAGGGAATGCCTCTTATCCCAGCTATTTCTAATGTTCTAAGTAAAATTTCGTGATCGACAAGGTCGAAGGCTTTAGAGAAGTCTATAAACATCCCCGATGTTTTTTTCGCTATTGTTAAAACCCTTGTATACGCCTTCAGTAAAATCCACTATTGCCAACTCGGTGTTTTTCCCTTTAGTAAAGCCAAATTGTTTTGTACTGAAAAAATTTTGTTTATTTAAAAATTCTAGGAGCCTTACTTTCATTGCTCTCTCAAACACCTTCGATAGCACAGAAAGCAAAGCAATCGGTCTATAGTTGTGTAGGAGGTCCCGCTTACCATTCTTAAAGATCGGTACAACAATACTTTGTTTTAATTTGGTTGGGAATTCCCCTGTTAAGAAGCTAATATTAATTAAATGTACCAATACATGACAAATTTCTGGAGCGATTTCCTTTAACAGCTGAACCGAGAGAGAGTCACTGCCCACTGATTTCTTATTCTTGAGAGATTTGATTATTTTAAGAATTTCTTGTTCACATACGGGGTATAAGAACATGCTGTTTATTTGGTAGACGCAACCAGCCACTCCACCAGTGTCGGGCAAGCCGGCCACCAGTGATAAGGGAGCGTTTATGAAGTATTCATTGAACATGTTTGCCAATTGTTGTGGATCCTCTACATTGTTGCCGTCACTGTCTTGAACACACGTTATCAGCTGCTTATCTGTCTTATCAGTTAGGCTGTTAATCAACTTCCACTGCTGAGCACTGTTACCTTTACACGCATCAAATAAACTTGAATAATATTTGTCTTTAGCCTTAGTAATATCTAAATTGAGTTTATTTACAAAATTACTGAAATATGTTTTGAACCCTAAGTCATATGGCCTTTTTCTTTTTATTTTACTTAATTTGTTTCTTCTTTCAATTTTTTTCAAAAGGTACTCATTAATCCAAGGGCTTTTGTATTTTGCTTTTTGATATTTATATCTAATTACTTTAGTCTCCTTACTACATGACAAGGCCTCTTGGATTGCATTATAAAACGCTGTTACTGCAATGTTTACATTCAACTCAGTTAACACATTATTCCAGTTATAATCATTTAAAAAATTCTTTAACTTTTCAAAATCGACTTTTTTGCAAGTTACAGTAGAATTACTATGTTCAGACAATCGGTTAACATTATTTTCATTTTTAATCAACAAAGCTATTAAATTATGATCAGTAATTTCGGACTTAAAGTTTGCTGATACAAATTTGTTTAGATTTTTATGTCTGATAAAAATATGGTCTATGCAGGAGGAAGATTCTGGCGATATTCTAGTATGTTAATAAAGGAAGAAAATCCATTATTGTACATTAAAGAAAGATATACTTCTGCCTCTGCATTGTTTATTTTTATGCAAATATTAGCATCACCCAGATAAATTACATTTGTTGAAAGTTGGTTTAATATAGGTTCTAGTTCTTGAATGAAGTTATGTGCAGTATGACTTTGTAGTCTGTAAATGCAAAATATATTAAAAATATAATTTTTTATTTTAAGCTCTAGAATTAAAATATCGGCGGAGGTCATTTTTATGCATTTGTCTCTGGTTCTAAATGTATCACGAACGAATGCTATAATACCGCCACTGCGGTATGTTTGGTTACAGTTCGCAAAACTAGAATATCCCGGTATATTGTACAACTAAATTTCTTCTTCGAAAATCCAGATTTCTGATAAAACTATTAAATCTATTTCGTGGTCTAATTTCGCTAAGCTGGCTAGTAATATGTCAAAATTTTGTCTCAAACTTCTAATATTTATATGGATGCAGCTAAATGTAATTTCAGTGGAGGCAAAAAAATCCTTGCTTAAATATTCAAAATTCAAAATATTATTTTCTGGGTCCATATGCTAAACTAATATACATGACTGATTGTTATATGATACAGTTATATACAAACTATGTACATCTCTGTACTCACATGTCTCTAACACTAGTTTCACCAGTGATCTTCAATACTCTATCGCCGCTGTCCTTCCGTGCGAAGATCTTCCCGTCCTTGGTCCAGACGAACTTGTAACCGCGGTCCCTTGCAGCCTACTTGGTCTTGGAGAGGAGTTGCTTGTTTGCTGGTGAAAGGTGCTCATTGATGAACACCTTCTCCTTCGGCATCCTCGGGTTGATCTTGTCAGCTGTCAGGGGTCGCGACGCCTTGAAGCCGTTGATCCACGTCTCCTTGTCTCGTCGGGACTTGAACTTGACGACGATGGGGGCAGCTCGCTGTTTGTTGTAGCTGGGGACTCTATGCGCCGCCTCGACACTCTCCTCCTTCAGCTCCACGTTGATGGCCTTGGAAATATCACACAGCAGACTCTCCAAATTTTCATTCTGGGACACAGGAACTCCGCTAATTTCAATGTTAGAGATCCGCGAATACTGTTCCATGTCTCTCATTCTCATCTCCAGGTCCTCCACGGCCGTGCGCAACTTGGAGTTTTCTTCACGCAGTAGTCGGGCTTCCTCCTTTGCACCTTTCATTTCTTCCGTTATTTTATTCATTAATTCAGAGGCATTGTCCATTTTCTCTGAGAAAAATTCTAAGGAGGATTTGAAGTCTTTAAACTCTTTGCTGTAGGTTTGAAGCTCACTAAAAACTTCGTTCTTGAAAGAGTTCATGGTTGAGATAAGAAAATCTTTAGTTATTACAGTTGATGACGATTTTTTAATACTTACGGATTCCTTTTAAAGTCTGCATACATCGCACATCCACTCGAGTTTGGAACGGGTCTTGCTTGGAACACAGTTAATATGTATCACTGCACTACACTTCCCAACACACTTTATACAACTCTTCTCATCGTCACACACCAAATTGCAAATGCTGCAGTTAGCCGACATAATTAGGCGAAAATGAACGAATTCACTGTAACGTCCAGTACAAGCAGGTTAAGCTAACCTGTACACAGCACGTGCTACACTTAACCTTCAGTCAGAGCGCAGAGTGATAACGACCGGCCAGTTCGAGTGACTGATACTGACTGTTGTTCAGCGATACAAAAATCAGTAACACTACGTTTCGTTGAAATTATCTGATTTTCTTTGGTCTACACGTGGAAGGCTCCAGAATAGATAGACATTCATATTTGTTGTATGTAATGTTATAGGTCAGTCTCAAATAGATTAGCATTGGAAAATTTAGAACAGACTCCTAAATTACAAAATATATAACTATAGTGCAATCCAGATTATTTAGCATTGTCATTGTCTCATCAGGTGCACAATTTACTGCACTGTGATGATTCTGACACAATCTCTAAGCACGGTGGAGTAACCGAGTTTTACGTAGCTATCTTTGAAACAATATAATTTATTCGTTTTAAATTCCTATTTCGTCGAAATGTTTTGGTTTTCTTTACATTAACATGACTCCAGATTCCAGGAGTCACGTCTGTGACAGCATCAGACACCAACCGCTGCACTAAAAGTAAGTAAACTGAAGCTGAACTCAACATCCATATGGAATAAACCCTTCCCTCCGTAGCAAAATTGTGTGTATAATATTTGAATATGCGCAGTTAAATTTAAGTAAAAAATGATGTGGCTATAATGTGCCATGCTGTTCCACAGAAAACATCAATTGAGAAGGAAATATACTTGGTTAATTTCATTACCTGCAATATTTAAAATGTTGGCCAAAGTCCATACAATAACGAATGAAGTGTGTTTTAAAATATATTTGGTAATAGGACCAGAGAACTCTCAGATACTTGTAAGATTAGATTTGAGGGGGGGGGGTTCAATAGGTTTGTCCACGTTAGAATATTGCGACTTATAAAGTGAACAGAACCTCTACCTAGTATCGAGCTCACTGCTCGCCTGACATTATCCCGATTGATCAAAGACGTGTCATTAGCAAAAATTATTTAGTAGTTCTTTTAGAAACTTTTTTTGCCAGAGCAATTATGTGCTTTCGGCGTCTACGTCACGTTGGTGCGAGGGTGTGTGTTACATGCGATAATTAATCACATTGTATTTGATAGTAGTATGGCAAGAGTCTCTTGTTTTATATTTAACTAGGTAAAGTTAAATAATAATACGCAAAAACATGAAACTTGGTAATGTTTCGTTTATATATATATATATATATATATATATATATATATATATAAAATTTTAATGCCAAATTTAATTTTTTTTGTTTAACTATTTTAAATAAATTAATTTTTGTGAACACATATTTTAGGTTTTATATTTTATGCCTTAAGTTTCATTATAATATTACAGACCTCGTTAACTTCATTTTAATTAGTAGTTCACTCATTCTGGAAATAGTTTGTCTTAAAATTATACATATTAATTATATTTTTAGTGTCAATTTTGAGTTTGCCTTTTTGTCCTGACCAAGAACATAAATATACATGCGTCTTAGAAGTGTCTACATGGTAATCTACTTCCGGCCCCTAAAATGTGAAGATAAAACCGAACTTCTGGCTACGTCTTATTATTTAATAGATCGAATTTTTAGAGCTCAACCTCTCTACCGCACATCATACCAGGATGATAAGCGGACCCCCATGTGGGGCATAACACTCCGAAACACATAAAAAACACATTTCGAACCAGTCTAATTTCATAAAAAAACTGGTCTATGAATAATGTCCACAATTTTAGTTTTACTACGGACCAACAGTCATCCACATATTTCCTGTGGTATGCCTTACGATAATCGTATATCTCGATAAATCTTTAAATAACATGGATGTAAAGAACTAATTATTACTGAATGAAGGTCTCTATCGCACTATCTGGTTGATACAGTCGTCTATGTCAAGGATAAATTGAGTTACAATAGATAAACTGTTTCAATATTACCACAGTCTGACACAATTAAGTAAGCCTACACATGACATTCAGTTTCCCTGTTGACAACTGGATATATCACTTGTTTGTCTTCCATTGAGTGTATCAGTGATTACGCAACACTTATTTGTTCTTTGATATAAACATTTTAAAGCTGTGCAGGTTATATTTTTGAAAATATTCTTTGTTTACTTTGATATAAACTATTACTAATGAGTTAGTTTGTTTAATTAAAGTCATACGATGTACCAATGAACTTAATTAAACATTAGAAGCAAGTATATATTTCATTTTGTGTTTTTAACTGAGAAATAAACATTCTTAGATTAGAATAGGAACTTCTGTGATTTGGCTAGGTTTCCTCAAGAGGAATGTAAAAAAACGGCGCTTATTACTCTTTAAAATATAAAATAGACTGCAGACTGACTCATGCAGACTGACACATGAACCGGGCGTGCTGTAAATAATTTATCAACAAGTGTTAGAATTAAAAGGGATGTAATTTATAAAACGTGATTCATAAATAACTAAATAATTAATTGATAATAAATGATTATATGGTTTTAAACTTAAATATTTGGTTTCTTTGATGAAATAAAACAGCGCCTTTTACTCCACGTGAAAAGGCATCAGTGTAAATAAGTTGCTAATTTATACGTAAATGATAATTATATAAACTACTGCCATGTTTAATTGGCCTATCTTCATCAAAACCTATATTCATAAATGTTTTACTGAACCTAAAATAATTACTTTATTTTCATTAAAGACCTCCAAAGAAAGGTTAATATGCTGGAGCATCATGTCAGAGAACAAAGCCACTAATAAACCAGTAATGAAGCTCACGCTCACAGAGAGGTGAGCTGAATGTTCTCTCATACTTGTATTGTTGATGTAGATGGCGCTATTAGTTGCTGGTCTTAAAATTAAAACTGGCATCACATTCAACCTCATTTCTCTATGCTGCCATTCATTACCCACATTCATTACAGCTTTGTTACCGTCAATGGATGATTAGAGCGCGTTCATTCTCTTTGTCTTTATAATTATACTTTTTAACCACTAATCTTACTGTCATTCACTATTATTTTATTTAGATGGAAGTAAATCTCTTTGATGTTTCATTTAATATTTAAAACATAATATAATATAATGTTACTGTCGCTAATGTATGAACTAAAAATAAACTACATTTACCTATTATTTTTAGGTACAGTATATGTTTTGGATATACTGTTGTTAGTTACCGGAAATATGTTCAGATTTCTTAAGAAACTTAATAGGGTAGGGGGAGTTGGACTTTTAAGCCACACGGAATATAAAATGCGTCATTGTATATAATAGAAATTCCAGCTCTCTGCTCATAGCACATTTTAAAGATTGTTTGGAAAATTCCATAATTTTTAATGTGTTTAATAGGTAAAGAAATTTAACCAAGCAATAATTAATTAAAAATAAAATCTGCTTTTTCAGCTAAGTCCATAACAATGATAGTCTTCTACAACGGAGTTTAGGATAAGGTGTGGCAAGTAATCCTATAATACATTTAAGATAAGTAAATTAATAAGAAGAATAAAGGAAGTGAGGTTTAAGAACATATTAGAGGTAAACAGGATTACGTGCAATAATACTAAAAATATTCTAAAACTACCACTCGAAGAGAACAAAAATAGAACAAAACAGCTGTAAATTAGTTAAATGTATGCTATGTAAAGCATATGCGTCGTCAAGCTATTTACTGTACATCTCAAAGATAGGGGGTGTCATGTTAAATCTGTGAGGGAATCCAAGAAAGAGAGAAAGCTGTTTGTAGCGTCATTGAACACAAGCCGGGTTTAGATATCTTCAGCAGACGGACCGATATTGATTTTGGTATTACTTGCTGAATAAATGTTTCACTTGAGGATTTTCCGGATTTTCAGCTGTTTGATGAGAAAGCTGCCACCTATTATCGGTCTCTAAGGTATACTGTGTGTCTATATTTAATATATCATTTAGGCTTCTCTTAAGTCTTATAAGAGTTTTAGCTTCATCCCTTGAGCATAAAATTTTGACTCTGTGCCACAATACATTTTAGTCACAACACTATAAAGCTCTATATAAAACTGTACTAGTGGGTGAAAAACGTTTTTTCGGGTGTATTTTTAAACTTTTGTTTTGTCTAAAACATAATATTTGTATCTGAATGGTTGGGATCTCTACATCTACTCCAGGAACTCAAATTCTAATTCCAGTTAAGGCAACACATTTTTTTCACCAATAAATAGTAGTCTTAGAGCAGTTTTAGGGAATATAAAAATGGTTCCGATCTAGACTCTCGGTTCTGCCAGATTTAAAGTGAAACTAAGTGAGTGAAATCACCTTATTAGAGTATACGTTAGGACTATTCACTTCATGTTAAACCATCAGAGATAAACTGACCTGTAATCACTTAAAATTTACTGGATTACATAACCATTTTCTAGTTTCACAGATGACTGATTTTGGTAGGTATTGCGTTTACTTCAATTCTCTCCAAACTTCTGCACTAATGGCCTATTACGTATGTAGAAGTTATTCAAGTAGACCGTATATTGAAATGTTGTTTAGGAGAGGCCGATCACCGTTTTAGTCTTATTGTGCTCGTTCTCGTTGGCCAGAGGCCTGCAAACATAATTTGGAGAAGAGACGTTACAGTTTAGATGTTAAGAATAGGTTTTATAAAAAAATAGATCTTTCTATGATCTTAGGTGGATTTTCAGGTAAATAACGTACTGCAGCCAAGTATACTGTTATGACATTAATAGATGCGACAAGTTATCAGTGAATGTAGAAATATGAATGCGAAAATCACAGTGAAACTACAGAATGAAGTTATAAAGACATAAGGTGTATACATAATTTTCAAGTTTATAACCGGGAGTGAAATGCATCAGTATAACCCGCTGTACATACACTTGCATAGTATCCAGCTTATGACAGGCATCTATAAAACTTTTCTATAAGTAAGGATTGTAAAATTTCCAAGTTAAATATTTTAATGCAACATTAGCCGCTTACAGATTTTTAAAATATAAAAGGAGAAACTGATGAAATTGAGTTACAGTTATTTATTGTTATGGAAATTATAAACTATGTGCAGTTTTTAGAAGTACAGTTAAACCACTTCGTAAATGTTATTAGTTGTTAAAGATTTATTTTGTAAACAAATTAATGGCAATTCAGTTGTTTTACTTTTATTTAGGGTAAATTTTGTAAAAGATAATTATAAAAGATAATTTTAATTATAATTAAGATAATATTAAATAAACACCTCTTAAGGTTTTTTATTTAATATACTACCAGTATAACCAACCAGTCTTTACATATGTTCTTATAATTACACGAAACTCTGAAAATGTTAATGAAATATTTATACTTAAAATTATTATGAATGGAATAACATTGGAATAAATTTTAAAAAATTCAAATAATTGGAATGGAATAAAATCCGCAATATCCAAGCACCAATAATATTTTAATTTAAATCTGGACAGAGAATAACGGATGCGATGAAACAAATCAACCTTAAAGAATTACAGATGGAAGTAGTGATAAAACTAAACAAATAAAACCAGATATTAAATTATTTTTAATATACAATTTTTGAAAAGAATTATACTAAGAGTGTAAGAAGATTAAAAACCATCAGGAAATATGAGAGCTCTTGCATTGCATAGTAACAGAATATTACATTTTCGTGCATTCAGAAATGCACACTCGATAACTCACGGGATTTTGCCTCATCTCATAGGAAATAATCTATTGCAGACAATCTGTATCTAGAAATATTAATTACCGACGTGTTGAATTTTATATTCTGAATTAAATTCTACTATACTCTTATAGCAATTTTTTATAAATTATTAATATATTATTTGTTTATGAGCTGAATAAGCAAATTGGTTATGCTGTTATTTCGACACATCTTATTGGCATGAGTTAATGAAAGATTGCTAGGAAACGTAGTTAAATCAAAATTACCTTGGCTGTAATAAAAAATAGTAAATGGATGACAAATTTATATTCATTTAGTGAAATAAAATGTCCTTAAACAGGAAAAAAGCTAAATGCAACCTACTGCTGCTCTGTTATGTAAAAGAGTACGCTTCGGATAATAAGTTGTGTACTATTATATACTGCACTAATAACAGGTATTTTTATACTTCAAATAGTCTATGAATTTTTTGCTTTTTAATGTCTCATTACGAAAATCAGTTGGCACATAATCTCAGTTCTTTTAATGTGCTAATGTTAAATTATGTTATTGTTTTAGTAAAAGTTAATAACAATTATTTTCTTATATTAAAGATTAACAGTTTGAATATGTCATTATTGTGTCAAAAAAATTCAATAAAATTTAGTTCTTATTTTATTTTTATAGTAATTAATCAATGTCTTTTTTTTAAGTGTCTTTTGGCACTTATATACAATTGCATGTATAAGATATTGCAGATATTAATAATAAATTGATATATGGCTTTTAATTAGAATTACTATTAATTCAAAAGTAAAGTCGTACGCGTTCATTGTACACGTTTCTCAATGTTACTTTAAACAGAAATCCACACCAAGACTTTTAAAATATGTGAGAACTGATCTTAAGACTACGTTCACGTGATTTTATAAAATTAAAAGCTATTCCTTCTCTCTGAATGATGTAACAATTTTTTCACAGAAATATATATATATTTTCGAAATGTACTAAAAATTACTACGTATTTTGATAGTTAGATGTCATGTGCAGTTAAACTACATGTAAAATTAACGTTTACTGTGAAATGATCAATATAAAATCTTCTGATCAGCCTAATTTATATTTTCTTTAATAAGCATAGTATTTATACACGATAAAATATGCAGAAACTTCCTTGTACAGAATATAATTCATGTCACTCTTTCTTCAATTAGTCTAGTTTGGGAGAGCCAGGTGCTGATCAGTGTGGGGCGTCGAATTTTGGGTTTAAGTTAAATTGTTTGTTTGAAGGTTTATTTTAGGCGTGCCACAACGCTTTAGTATGATTTTAACCTAGTTTGTAATTATGTATTAGGTTAGTTATTTACCTTAAAAAGAGATCAGATTGCAGGTCTCGAAACGTAGTGTTACTGATTTCTTGTATCACTGAACGATGGCAAATGTCCGGAAAAATACTGTTTCCTTTTAAGTTAAAATCTAAAAAGTCCAAGTATGTCTTATTTTATAAGGTGGGGTTAGGGCTAAGAAGACTTCTCTAAAACTTAAGATGAGTTAGAGATAGCGCAGAATCTCCTCCCATACTCGTATCCAAAGTCCAACCCTTTAGACAGCTTAGCATCGACACCAACTATTTCCATCCAAAGTCTTTGAAATGCGACATGGAGAAAGGAAGTATGTTAAATACAGAGATTGACTTCCTACCAATAGCTATAATTTACATCATGGAAAACGTATGATACACGTTTGCTAAGCAACGGGGGTGGTTGTAGGCTGGAGGTTAGGGATCTTTCAAGCAAACATAGTCACTTTTTTGGTACTACGAACATATTAGTTCATACTAAAGCTTTCTCATTGTAAGCACTCATAACCTGTCCTAAAACAGCAAGAAAAGATAAGTGATAGAGTTTCTTTCTTATATATTTTGCTGGGTCGATTGATGGAAGGAGACGAGTGCCTAATCATGTTGTTTTTGTCCCAGGTCATACGAATACGGGCATTCTTTGGGGCAAGAAGATATAGTGCGGAGATACGAATTCTACCAAAGACTATGAGTTGATTATATGACACTAAAGAGAGGTCTACCTCTTAACGCTTTATTCGAAATATGTGCAATCAGCCTGCAAAAGAAGGGTGTTCGTACTCTCATTGTTACTATGCCTTGGTAGAGGTAATGAGCTCAGAGTGGCTGAGAACTCTCGAAGCCTAGGAGCTCCTAAAACTCTGGAACCTCTCAGAGAACGGGAGCTTAGAGTGCTTCAAAGTACCTTAATCGGAAGTTTTTTCTGGATTTTTGGATCCAGGTGTATCAATATACCAGTCTTATAAAGTGTAACCGAAATGTACCTGACACATGTGGTTCATCAACCAGTCATAAGGTTGTAAGACATTCCATTAATTCATAACACTATAATTTACAGAACGAACTTTCGTTCTCGCACAATATAGACAAACATCAGCTATCTCATATTATACGTACGATCATTTAATCTGCTTCTGATCATCAAATAAAATAATGAAATATCTTCAACCCTATGTATATGAAGTAAATCTTAGTACAGCATTCTCGTTTTCCTATTAATCCAATAATATGAACAGCCTCATAGAGTAGTAATAACGAGACATAGGCTGTTCTTATATTGATAACGTGTGATACATTGCGCATATTCGTAAAACTGAAAATTTAATATCTGAAAACCCCACTTATAACGCAGAGTTTGGATATTTTTAACACTACCGGAACCGGAAGACGCAGCTGTCCTCAGAAATATCTAGCAGATGGTGAGTTATTGATTTTGTTATTAGCGGCTGAATAAATGTTTTACTTACTTGAACTTCTCTTCTTGAAATTCTATTTCGCTGGGAAAAAGTTTCTTCTAATACAAAGTCTAAATATGAATAAAAATGTATATTAAACAATATAAGCGTTAAATCAAGAAAAAATTATAAAATTATGATCATTTGTCGTCAAAGGCATCATTACTGTCACAAAAATATATTGTTTTTATTTTGTTTATTTTGAATATTCGTTTAGAATTGATTAATGAGTAACTTAAGAGTAAAAATTCGTTATAAACTGTTAAGGAAGACTGTCATGTTCATCATAATGCACATGTAGAATAATAAAATGGGTCTCTCTAGCTTGTATTGATACGTTAACACAAAAGTGTCCAATAATTATAAAACCTAATATTTTTCTTCTCATTGTTTTGAAGTTGTTTTAAACGTCAAGAACATTCTTCGTTTCCCTATCAAATTTAAAATATCGTGCTATTATCAAATCATAAGTGATGTTAAGTTACTTTAAAATTAAAAATGGATAGATCTTATAAACATTATGTTACTTTCTTAATTTAACTTGTATATCACTGAGTTAAAATAAGAAAGTGTCTCTTAGTAAATTAAATGCTGCAGTTCACTTTGTTCCGCACGTTGGCACTGGTGTCTAGAGAACACGAGACTATTTGTCAGATTGGATGAGGTACTTTTGTCCCTGCTGGAATATAGCGAGTAGTGATGAACTGAAATATTCTCAAGTG
Source organism: Homalodisca vitripennis (assembly GCF_021130785.1). Lineage (NCBI taxonomy): Eukaryota > Metazoa > Arthropoda > Insecta > Hemiptera > Cicadellidae > Homalodisca > Homalodisca vitripennis. The sequence goes on from NC_060213.1 coordinate 80,572,718, forward strand.
GGGAGCTCTCAGTTCTCCAGAGATTTGTCAGTTTGTCCTGACGATTCATTAATGAAATTGTCTTGGTAAAACCGGCTTATTGACTTTGTAATTTTATATAGCTTACGTTTAAATTATGTAGCTAAGTGTTTATTACGTGTTCTAAACAATGTATTTACAATATACATTTATGTGAAATTTAAAGAATATTGAGACTAGGTATTTTCATAATCTAGAAGATATTTGATTGCATTATAACACAAACCAATACATAATAATTGTAGTTACATTTTTTAATAATGCTGTTAAAGCCATAAGACAATTAGGAAATAAAAATTAGGTTTAAAATTTAGTGAAAATGACTCAATGGATTTATACTCCTACATGAATTCATGTTTTTTTTCTATCTTAAGGTACGTACATACTAAGGTTAAAGTCATTATATATATTTCAGTATTTACTAAACGTATTACAAGGAATATGTTCGAAGTCGATACAATTTAATTTTTTGATATTATAAATAAATTAGAAATATTGGGAAAGCAGAATAATCTTTCATGTAAAAAGAATAATGTGTAATAATATTTAATAAAAAACAACCATGATATGTTTTGCTGGAACAAGTGAAAAGTTACATTGTATAGTTATGATTTATAATTAATCACTATATAATGATATTGAGAGATAGCTTTACATCAGTTGTTATTACAATTTTTTTTGTTCTCTAAATACTAAAAGTTGAGAAACCTCTAATAGCACTTATTTTCAAAAGGATTTTACGCTTTCTTCCAAGTTACAGAATATCCAGGACGGGTAGGGTTGGGGGGGTCTAGGTCCCATTAGGATGGATGGTGGAAACTATATCTGTCATGTCACTTTGGAAGTAGGGGAGGATGCTCTCTTGTAGCCTCTGTTGGGGCAGATTCCTCTAGCCAAAACGGTCGGGGAAACCACTCCCTTATGTCCTGGCTAGAAAGAAACTTTAAATATAATAAGGGAGCTCCACTCACTCCAACAGGCACATTCTGCGATATATCTATCGGTCTATCCCAATATTGCGTCATTTGAGGTTAGTGATGTGCCGCTTGTGGAAATACATAGAGTTGGCCAGATATAAGGGACACCTCGGTTTTTGATGGTTCGGAAATAATACTGGCGATGACGTTATTGGCATATCAGTTGCCGTTACAAAGGTAAATAAAAAAAATCAGATATATAGAGCGAGACACTAAAAGTTTCCGACAAGAAGCACCGATATTCAGTGTCAATAATTATCAGCTTCAGACTCTACCTTTAAAAGTCTTTATGCAGTACGTATACCAGTATCTATCCTAAATGAATAAAATAAATGAAAGAATTAAAATATTATTTGCTTCTGGATATTAAATATTGTAAACAAAAATTTTTATGTGGTCTGTTTTTATAGTTGTCATTGTTTCTTAGGTAGAAAAGGATAGGATGTGTTTAAATCACGAGGTATAAAAAACACAGACGTTACCATTACATATCCTCCAAATTTAAAGATGTATAGACTTACTTGTATAATTTAATGACTGTCACATTAGTTTATTTGATTTTTTAAAGACGATTCATGAACAAAACAATTTGCTACAACGCGCCTGGACTTGAATATCTCAGTTACCGGAAGTGCTAGCTAGTTAACTTGTATACTGACAGAGAAAACATCTCAAGTGCTGGTTGTGTTTCTTATTGCAGCTGAAGAGCTAGATGTATTAAACCTCAATCCTAACAGATTCCCATCGAAGCTTCTGATTTTTAAATATTGTCACAGTTTATATTACTACTCGCCTTCGGCTCGCTGGGGGCTACGCCCCCAGGCCCCCTTTTGGGTGTTTGCCAATTTCGGAGATGAGAGGGATTTGGTGATTGGTAAAATTCGGACATGAGGTCATGCCAGGAAATTCCCTGGGGGGGGATTAATGTTACCGGGGGTTAAGACATCAGGGGGTTTAGTTTACCCTGGAGGTTATCTGGTCATACCAGGAAATTTCCGGGGGTGGTTAATGTTACCTGGGGTTAATGACACATGGGCTTATTTTAGAAGGTGTTTGCCTGTGAACATAATAAAAATTCACTTTATCCCTATCTACTCTTGACGCTTAGCTAACGTTCAGCCAATTTCTAATGTGGGGTATATTCACTCGTTAACCGGATTAGCGGTATTCGGGGAGAGTTTATGTACGAGCATTAGATTAGGGATCTTGGAATTAAAAGAAGACCTATTTTATCGAATTATCCAGATTTAACCAAAGTTTTGAATTTAAGGGCATTTTGCGGCTAAACCGTTAGAGATACGAGAAAAAGTGACTGGACCTTTCTTGTCGAAAATTTAATGTTGTCTTTCGATTATGCCATCAGATTTAAGCTACGACCTATAATTTAGGCAGTACAGAGCTTAGGACAAAAGACTGCACTGGGCAGTTTAAAAATATCACGTAAAACTTAAAAAATCTATACTTTAAAACGCGTTATGCGGCCAAACCGTTGAGGATAGGGCAAAATGTTAATAAACATTTTTTGTAGATCACGCAATTTCATAAATCCTTTTAAAAATTTGTTTTTGAGCTACGACCAACAGTTTAGCCGCTATTGAGCCCGAAAGGTAAATTTTTAGGCGAAAATTTCCAAATATTTTCACTTAATCGCGTTTTTCGGCCAAACCAATGGAGATAGAGTAAAGAGTTACTGGTAAATTTTTGTAGATCACCTCATTTCCTAACTCCAACGTTTGTCTTATTTCGACCTCCGACCAATGGTTTCGCCGCTATCGAGCCCGAAAACAAAAGTTTCACGTAAAAATTACAACAAATTTCACATAATCATGTTTTTTCGGCCGAACCACTGGAGGTAGAGCGAAAAGTCACTAGACCTTTTCTGTAGATCGCGCAATTTGCTAATTTGATGGGTTAATCAGATTTGAGCTACGACCTACCGTTCGGCCACTATCAGGCTCGAAACGTTATTTTAAGCAAAAAAATCTCTGGAATGTCAAACATTCCCGCGTTTTGTCGCTTAACCACACGAGATAGGACAAAAAGTCACTGGACCTTTTTTGTAGTTCACTTCATTCCTGACTAACGATTTTTCGTCAGATCGAAGCTAGCTCCAACGGTTCACCCGCTATCAGGCTTACAAGAAATGCCTGCTGGGGTAAAGAATGCGCGATTTTTGAGGAATTTTTTTGGGCGTTTAGAAGTAAAAAAAGTCCTATTGTCATAAGTCATATTGCAAAAGGTACCTGCATGCCAAATTTCATGTTTCCAGCACTTCTAGAAATATGTTAGAATTTGTATCTATATGTCAGTGAGTCAGTTTCACTTGCGGCTGTATAAGTATTTAGATAGATAGATAGACTAGAAGCTTCCCGTTGCTTCGCCAGCGATTCCATATTTTTCAACAGAGAAACATTCTTTTACATTCTAAACATGAGGTAAGTCAGTTACTGAAAGATGTTCCTATCTCCTGAGGCATTTTAGATTTAAGTTTAAATGTTTTGGACTCAGAAGCCGGGTGTGAAACATTTTTTTAGTTATTGACCTTTCGGTCAAAAACGTTTGTGTACATACGTTGGTCTGAAAATTCTATATCGGCCACAGTAATCTACTTCCGGTCTAAGGAATTTGAGGCTACTTAGTAGCGTTTGAATTTTTGCTATGATCAATAAATATATACTTGTATTGGTCTTTAGAATATTCTTCGATCAAACAGCGATTACTTCAGTCTATTTAAATATAGTTTTGGTCTCAAGTTTTAGATTGGTAAATATAGTTTTTTTCCCGTGCCATAGAACCGTTTACCGATCAAGAAAGTATAATATAAATATGGTGTTATTAAATGTCTACTTCTGTCAAAAAGCCACTAATTTCGGCCATTGTTCTCTACTTCCAGGTAAGGTATTCCAGTTCTGGCAGGCTCTTGAGATCACAATACTTTCGTGTGCCAAATTTCACCGTTATAGGGCATCGAGAAAATATATTTCCTTTAGACCTTGTAGATCCATTTAAACCTCTATGTGTGGTTGATATTTATGATAATTTTTATTTAAACGATAAGACATCTGGGAGTGTAATGCTTTCTAGGCCATTGGTAAGTTGAAAAACAAACATAAATCTCTTCTAGGGGTTGCAACCAGATTTAAATGTCTATAGGTGGTTAATGTTCATAAAAATTATTTTGATTATATATCTAGGTTATGAAGCACGTATTTCATTGACAATTGGCACAATATATGTCATATTTTAGACGCTGTACGGAAGGAAAGGTGAAATGGAGCTAAAATTTAATATTCGCAACAATGAGTTAATTTCTATTTACCTGATTTATTTTATATCCTATCTCATTTATATTTTAAATTATTTTACCATTCGTAGGACTTTGGATTTTGATGTTCATGTTGTTGACTTTGGCTTAATAAGTAATGTAATTTAAATATAGAATTTTCTGTAAGCATATCTGTTTGTGGTACATTAACATCTAAGTCATCAATCATAACGTTTAAAGAAAGAATGTACATCCTCAATTTATAGCTAATACTTAAGTCTAAATAAGGAATGGAATATACATATATCTAATTACATATAATAATTAGTTTTCATGCGAAATATTGTTTATAAATCAATAAATTTATTATCTTCTCAAGGTTCTGCCATCCTACTATTGAGTAAAATCTGCAATAAATAAAAACTACACTAAATGATGGTGCTCAGTAAAACCTTACTACTAGTTTTATATTTGTTGCATTGAAATGATATTAGCAATAAAATTTTTATTTAAAAGTAGTCTAATTCATTATTCTTACAAATTGTATAAAATCTCCAGTTTTTGAGGTATTACCCTTAAACGTTTTGTATGAACACCATTTTTATCCTGATATGATATAGTTCTGATTTGTTTTAAAGTCTTAGGTAACACATTATTTTTTTAAGGTTTGAATTTTAAGTCTTTACTCAATTTAAAGGTATAATATTTTCCTTAAAATTCAAACGGACAGCCAGACGATAAACTAATTTAATATGACTTTACTTTATGACATTTCATACTTACTATAACCACAGAAATCAAATGAAGAAGTTTGATAAAGTAATTATGCACACCCTGAGGAGTCATCCCCAACGGTTTTAAAGGAGTGGAGCATTACATTCATAGGGCAGTCATAAACCTTGCTTTATTCTTAATTAGTGTACATAAATCAAAATCTTTGTCAAAATTGATTATTACTTTTAGACTACGCCAATTGTATCAAAATTTGCGCATAACGTAGCTACGGTAGTGAAGTTTTATTATCGGTTGTGTGTGTAAAACTCGGTTGCTCCGCAGTGCATTGGGACCGTATCTAAAACATCGTAGATATATCAATTGATCAACAGATGTGATTACGAGAATTCCTATTAACGTATATTACACTATATTGTGTAGTCTAGTTGGCTTTGAGTTTGAAACAGTGCAATGAGTTAACTTTGTGCTTCTTTTTTTTTATCTCTTCAAAGGCATATGATTCTATATTCCAAGAGACATATTTGTGACATCGTCAGATTTCAGACACTTCACTAAATGGAAGGTCTAACGGAGCTGTATTAAAAACTAATCTCATTTCCCTCTTTATTTTACTTTGGTGAATATTTTTTTTGTTATTGTAAGATCGCCTAAAGTAGACCAGAATATATCTGGAATATTATTTAAAAGGAAACATTGATAAATGTTTAATATTTTCATGACAATCGCGTTAAACGCAATAATTTCAGATACAGTATAGTATTGTACTCGTATTAACAGTACACTTATTCAGTTTTGATGTACTCGTATTTGGGAATATTCTATTAGTTTACATCCAATCACTTAGAATGATGGTTGAGCATTGTTTGTGTGGAATATTTCAGACCGAGTAGTAAATCTGTCAACGGAAGCTGTTAAGGTTTTATTACATCTGGCACTCGCAGTGATGTTTTCTGCTGAAGCTTTTATCAGCCCTAGACTGGCTTATCTACAAAACATGAGCGGATCCTTCTTCAAGTTCTCCAACTATTTGGAAATGACTGTGTTTTGGTATCAACTTAATAATCAATTTAATGTGCAACTACTGCTTACTTTTAGAAAATATTTATACAATTATTTAGTATAAATATTAAAAACGCCACTATAATAGGAAATTTTAATTACTGAATAAATATACTTTATTAGAGAATTGGACAAGGGATTTCCTCTGGAAAATCTAGAAATAAGAATTGTCTAATTTTTAAATTTAAGCCTCTCTCAAAAGGCCACATATTTCCAATAGTCTAAAAGAATGCTATTGTTCCAATTTTAGTTGTATGGTCTGAGTAGATTATTGAAGTTTCGGCCTTCTTGGTCTGAGTACTTGGTATGGAATTGGCAGTTCTAGTTTGAAATATCTCGAAACATTTAAAAAAGTACTTGGTTTTATATTCTACATAAATTGTTATATGTTAAAGAAAAATTAAATATGCTGTTTGAATCGACATTTATTTCTCGTTGGGAAAAATTGTAATGACACGTCGGATTTCCAGCTCTGTAGATCCCTGACACTCATACGTGTGACATTTTCCGTCCTCGCCTATATTTAGACACAGTATAGAGTACTACTGGTATTAGTGGTTGTATAAATGTTTCACTTCCTTTATCTTCTCTTCTGAATTCTTCATTGGGATGGAATTAAAGTTTACTTCACTGCAACATTGATATCTCAAAGAAAATATGGTATTCAAAAGAAAACAATTGATTTTGATAAACAATTATTTACAAAAAAGGGAAATTAGATTTTTTAATTGTTAGCTAAAACTATAGATTTGCAATACATTTTTTAGAAGCGAGTACTTTTTCTAGTATACTTAATGATGATATGTTATTAGTATATGTGTACATTTAATATTTAAAACGCTTCTTTCGGCTATCCTTTTCCCAATTTGAAAAAAACCATTTAAGCAAGAAAACACTCTGATTCTTAGAGACTTATTCAGTACATATCCTTTTAAATTTTTTGCTCTAAATTATTTAAATCATAACAATAGGAAGGGGAAAATCATATCAGAATATCATATTAGGTCACTTAAATGATAATCACACGATAATATAACGTAACGATGATAACGTAATGATAAATCTTTGGAAACTGAAATTCAACACATTGGGACGAAGATTTTATATTCCAAGCCACTTTCCAAAAGGTTAAGAGATATAATCACGTAAGAATGAACATGATTTCTAATGCCTTCAAAATGGAATTGATAAAAATATATACACATACAAGGTCTGAGATAAAATATGGTGCAAATAAACTTAGTTATCGTAAAGTTAACATGTGAAAGGTAGTTAACTTAAAGCAAAAGTACACTTTGTTCCACACTCTGGAATATATTTGCATTTTAACAAATACATTGATACATCTGCGAAATAAGGCTGGAAATTAACAATCATATTGCAAATAACGCAATAGCTTGGAAATTATCTAGTATGATATAAAATCAGTTATACTGAAAATAATTAGTGTGATCAATAAATTGAAGACCAAAATAAACTCAATAAATTTAATTTGATACTAAACTCGTTAAAAAAAACATAAGCTATCACAATAAAATAAGAATATGGTATATAAGGGTCTGTTATTAAATTAAACGCTGCAATGTACTTAGTTCCAGACGCGAAGCTATTTGTCAGATTGGATGGAGGTAGTTTTCTTCTTGTTGGGATACCGCGAGATGTAAAGTGAACTCAACTATATCCAAGTGATAAGCTCTCTGCTCTCCTGAAGTTATCCTGTTTGGGTAAAATTCTATTGTGATTATTAAAGACCAGCAATCCGGATATAACCGGTTTAATATGTTTTTGTTCAAAATCTTTACGTAACAGATATTTCTTTAGTGTATAATCTTTTATAGATTAAAATTAAAATATATAAGTATATTTCAACAGTTATGGGTTCAAAGGTAATGTTAAATACATTGTTCTAATTTTTTGATTACATTAAAAAACAAGAATCAAAATATTATCTCTTTTTCCAAATATTTCTGCTACTGGTAATAGTGGCAGGATGCATGTAATGTAGAAGAGAGCAAAAGCAAGTAAACACATATTAACTATTCTGAAATATTCAGTTTCTAATTTTTCTAATTTATTGGTACATTAAACATTGAGAAATATCGGCACGATTCTATTCATAAGATTCAATTAATTTCTGAAGGCGTTATTTTTCATTTCTTGTTTTAGTTTCTCGGTTATTGCTTGGTGTATCAAAACATTCGAAGCTACGTAATTCTTAATGATTTGACTAATACAAAAGTAAAACTAGACATCTGTATGGGACTGGAAAAAAAAATTTTATAACTGTTGTGACCTTTACATTTTAGTCATATATTCTATAAGATATCAGAAACAGATCGAAATGCAAGTACGTGTGAAACTTGTTACACTGAAAACGTCAAAATTATATGAGTGTAATAGTTTGATTCATAACTAAAGTTGAAAATGACAGCCATTAAAATAGCAGCCATTTATCTATTTATAGTTAGGATTGTAATAGTGCGCCTTAACATTAAGGAATGTGATTCATTAAAATGCCCTTAGTGTAATAAAAAACAGAATTTCGTTAGTAATTAAAACTCTATAGTTTATAAAGCCACAGCATTAATCGTTCATTATTTAAATATTTCTTCTGGAACACTCCAAATTCACTACACAACATTTCTCCATGCATACTTTTCTCTAAAATTATTTAGGTAAATCTATCCAGCTCTCTGAGCCAGTAACGCTACTGTGGAACAAATTGATGTCTGATATTCCATAGCCAATACTACTACTGCTTATCAAACTCTTCAGGACGGTATTGTTCTAACTAAAAATTAGGAACTTCAAACCCTGAATTGTTTTACGTATCTAATAATTCGGTCCATATTTTTTATGTTTATAGAAAATTGAGAGCCATCTGTATTTGATTTCACTGGACTTATTGCAACCGTTGTCCTCTTTTTTACGGCCTCTGATACTTCAGGATCTTGGCAATCTTTAGCTCTACAGTATAAGCTTCCGGACATCTTGGGGGCATGGGAACTCTCTGGAAGGTTTTTGTCTAGACGCTTTTGTCCTTCAGGTGACTTTATAAATACCTGGTGCCTAGGATCTTCCACCCTCAAAATTATTTGGGCAATGGGAACGTCCCGGTTGAACATATAATTTACCAAATTACAGTTATTGAGCCCTTTCAGTGTAAAAATCAGAAAAGCGTTCAGCTTTTGGGCTCCTGAGAATCCCTAACCTCTTCTGGATCTCTTCATTGCAGCTGCCGTATTCAGACTGTCATTGAATTTCAATCCAAAATGGAAATTTTTAAGTCTCCATGGATTACTAGACCGTGGGAAAAAAACTACCTCATTATAAGTGTGACAGGTGGAAATGTCTTGCCTCTCGACATTTAGTGGTCAAATAGAGCTCCCTATTTCCATGATAATTGACCTATGAACATTCCCGACTTCTGGGAGTAATCGACGAATGAACAAGTCTTGTATTTGAAAACTTTGAAATTTTTGACTTCACCACTTGAATCTCCTAGTACATATCAGATTTAAGCCTCTGGATTGTTAGGAATTCCCACCTTAGGTGGCAAACTGCGAGTTTATAAGGCAAGCTACCGGCTAGAGATATAAATAGAATGGCCTAAAGTTACAAGCTAATGACAGTACACGCATTTTGAATAATTCAATCTTAAAGTAGTATTATTAATTTTATATTTGAAAATATGAAATAACTAATGAAAAATTAAGTTTCAGTCCCTTACATTAATACATAGAGCAAGATCGATCAATATGTTGGTCATAAACTCAAAAGACGGTCTAGATAAATACAATATTTGAGACCAAACATAAATCGTTCAGAGGATGCTATTGAGGTTTATTACATCTGGCACTTCAGTTGACCCGCTGTCGCTTGAGTTGTTTATCTGCCAACGTGAGCTCTCATACGAGTTCCGCAAACATTACACTACTTCCGTTTGTACTTGACATTGAGCTGGTGGCCTAGATGAATAAACTAACTAGTTAAGGAGAGCTTAAAAAGATAGATAAGAAATTTTTATTTACTTACGTTATGAAAATTTTAAAGTACCATTCAATCTTTATACTTAAATTTTAATTACAAATGTGTGTACCACTTTAGGCACCAAGTGGTTCAGTATCTGATATTAGAAGTATAACGTAATAATAACTGATATTGTATTCAATATTTGGTATTGAAGTTGTCAATATCATTATTTTCCGCAGAATTTTTCTACTTCACTAAGAATATTTAATTTAATTTTCGATAGATAGATTCTATCCATAGAATGTGAAATTGTCTCTTTTCTCGAAGTTTATTTTAACTTAGGAGGGATTGTGAATAAAACAGGATTTGCGGAAATTTCCATTACTTAGTGATAACAAAATAAGTAACGGTATGTTTACATGGTTGGTTCGACTGTTGGAAGGCTCCAGATTTTTATTAATCCTTATTTTTTATCAATGTTATAGGACAGTACCTAATATATTGGCAAATACTATTGCATCGTACATCAACGAATTCGAAGTAATTCACGCTCAAGCAGCAGTTAACCACTGGGAACATCTGTTCGTTGTATGACTCCAGCATTGAGGAAGTTCCTGGAACCTCTTCAAACACATATACCTTCAGGCGTGTACGAGCCTCCAAACCCAAATATAAATTCATCAGTTCAATTGGCATTTTGATTTCTCCATCTATTAGAAAGAATTAAGCTCTAAAATTTTTAAGAAAACCTGTCTCTTTGTCTTCTTGCGTGATAGGTATATCTTTTACGCTTTTATCAGTAAGGCATAAGGAAGGATCCTGATGAAGCATAACAGCAAATATGGGATTCCTTAATAAAAAGTACTACATATTACTGATGAAAATGTATATTAAGTGTCCAAACTTTAAACGTAAACGATAAAAATACTAAACAAAACCGTTGTATTTAATTGAATTCAGATTGAACCATAATATTTAGAAATCTCGTACCAGTCAATAATTATTTTCACGGACACAATTTAAATTAGAAATAATACTTTAAAGAGATAGTTGAACAATACTACTTGAACGGATATAAATCAAACATAATAGAGGTAGAGTTGAATTTAACTATCATAAAGAAACAGAATTTATCAGATTCAAGTTGTCATTTATAGCAGCAATTGTCGTTGCCGTAGTCTTTAATTATCAGAGAACTATAAGCTGTTTATCCCTGTTAGAATATTGCAACTCGCAAAGTGAACTGAACCTCTTTCAAGTGACGAGCTCTCCACTATCCTGACGTTAACTTGTTTTATTTTGATACTGTTTTTGTTTGAATGAGAAATAACTAAAAATTAGTTTAAAATTAAAACAATGTTTGAATTTAAAGTATAAACTTCTTTTTTGGCAGTGCAATTGTGGCTCTCCTCTACATACCTGGGTTAGATGATGTGTATTAAATGAAATAATTAATCATATTGAATGTATTTGACACATGATATGCCGTTTTATGTGCAATTTCATTTAAGTCTGTACTGTTAGGTGAAATTTAAATTTCTTAAGCAAAATTATGTTAAATATATTAATTTTATGTTACAAGTATTTTAGACACATCCTAGTTAACAGATAGACACGTTCGTGTTCGGTTGTAAGGTTTAGAATATTTGTATATCTCGTTCATATCAAGTTCATTTAAAACAGGAGTTCTTCATTCTGGGAAAGGTGGGTCCGTCTAATTAAGGTTTAAAGTAATTTTATTACCAGCGTCGTTGTTTCCCTTCTTGTCCTAACCAAGAAAATATACACATGGATAGATCGTAGTAGCCTACTACGATCTAAGTGTTTACTACCAAGCCCTACTTCCGATCACTAATACGTAAAGTTAAAATGCAAACTTCCGCTACATATTATTATTTAATAGATTTAATCCGGGATAATACGCGGAGAAACTCATGCGAGCAAAACTCACCTAAAAACACGTACAAAAAAGAACTTTTCCAATGTTGAAAAAGAAATTATAGATGGTGTCTAACACCAGACATCAGACACTAGACACCATACAAAACAGAAAGCCAGTCACGTAGGCTATATTTTCTGTGGAAAGCATTAGAATAATCGTCTACCTAGGTAAGGTTTTTTTAAGAAAAATGTATATCAATGACTAATCATTATTAAATGAGGGTCTCTATCGCATTATCTGGTCGATAGAGTAGCCTAACGCGTGTAATCACAGTTTACAGTCCGTTATCAAAATCAATTAATATACAACACAAACAAAAACTGTTTCCAGATTACCACAGCCTGATACAGTTGTAAAGTCAACTCCAGATGACATTCAATTTCATTACTGACAACTGAACATAAATCAATTGTTAGTCTTCCATTGAGAGTACCAACAATTTCGCCACTCATGTGTTCTTCATTGAGTAAACACGTAGAGGGGCTGTACTGGTTAGATTTTTTTTATGACTGTAATAAACTGTAAACTACTGTATTACTATAGCTAATCAGTATGTTTTTTTTTTAAATGTATGTTATACTAGTGCATTTAATTGACTGATGGAAGCAACTGTAGGTGAGAGTTTTATTTAATTTTGTTACTGATCAATGAAAACTATTGGATTGGAAGGGGAAGTACTGTGATTTAGCTAGGTTTCTAATATTAAAAAAACAAGAATTTCTGACTGGGAGGAAAAGTCAGGTACTTGAAGATAAAGTATGGCGTGGTGCAAACAATTTTTCAACTAGGTTTAAGAAATCTTTAGAATTACAAGGAACGTAATTTGAGATAAAATACATATATATATATATATATATATATAATTTCAATAAACATTGAATCGCAAAAAGTACTTGCTCCGCCGGGACTCGAATCCGGATCTCTCACTTTCCGGGTGAATGTGCTACTATTACACCACAGAGCCCTCACTTGTTACGATTCAATTATTTTGTATTTGCCGTATCTGTCACATATGTGTTTAAGTAACCAAACTAACATTATGATCGGAAGACCAAATACCTGTCAAATGACTTTTATTTAGAATAATATGTAAATAAAATTAATGTGTGTATACACACACACACACACACACACACACACACATATATATATATATATATATATATATATAATATACATTACTCCACATGCAAAAACATCAGAGTAAGTTTGTGATTTCAATGTAAATCAATATATATATATATATATATATATATATATATATATATATATATATATATATATATATATATATATATATATGACGCTAAAATGTTATAGTGCTAAATATTTTTGACAGTGAATTCGTGAATTCATTAAAGCAAGACTTTAAAAGTATATCATGGTAGAAGTTTTTATTCCATGGACATTATACAGGGTGGCGCTAAAGTCACTGGACAGTTGGTTAAAACAAGACTAGATTTATTTTAAATTATTTTTCTGGAATACTGTTACATACTCTACGGCATAGTGTGGGATCATTGTCCTAATCATGCGTCATGTATGTAGTCTTTCAGTTCGTCAATAGTATGAGGCTTTCGAGAATAAACAGAATTCTTGACTACTCCCCATAGGGAAAAAACCATTGGTGTGATATCTGGTGAACGTGGGGGGCATGTCAATATCTGCCCTTCGACCAATAACTCTTCTTTGAAACAAAAATTCTATTAGAAAAATAATAATTCGGGGACTACAGCTTTAAACACGTGTCACACATGAACTCACTAGTTTGATTGTTGTGTGTTTAATTTCATTGTATTGCAAACTTAAAAAGGCATAATTACCAACATTTAGTAATAGCAACATCATGGAAGAAAACTATTGTACTATGTCTTGCTGTGATTTTTTCTTCTTTTAACCAACTGTCCAGTGACCTTTGCGCCACCCTGTATTTATCTAAGACTGTGCGAAGTTAACGAGAGTCGGTACAGTCAAAGATTGAAAGTAACGATAACATTTGCGATGGTCACAGCCAGGATTTGAACGTGCACCATTTCTAATTCAGATCCAAAGTCCGACGCTTAGGCCACTCGCATACCGGCCCTCCCGTAATAAATGTTATTAGATAGTAGTAGAATCAAGAAATCCGCTGTCAAGAAACATATTCAAGTCTGCTTTCGCCAGATAACGACTACTTTAGTCCATTGTAATCTATTCTAGGTATAAGCAATTGTTTCTGCGAATTCATAAAGTTTGCGTTGTCTTGATTAAAAAAATACACTCACGACGGTGTAAAAAGACTTCTTCTGTCAAAGAGCGTCTTTACATCCATATTATCTACTTCCGGACTAAGATATTTCATGAGAAATCGTTTATTTTGCTTATGAAAATTGTATTCAACAATGTACTACTGAGACTAAAATAATTACTTGATTTTTATTAAAAACTTCAAAGAAAATTGACTATGATGAATAATCATGTCAGAGAACAAAGGCACTAATAAAACAAAGTAACGAAGCTCAGACAAGGTACTGAGAGGTGAGCTGAATGTTCTCTCATACTTATTTTGTTGATGTAGTGGCGCTATTAGTTGCTGGTCTTAAAATTAAAACTGGCATCACATTCAACCTCACATTTCTCTATGCTGCAATTCATTACCCACATTCATTAGAGCCTTGTTCCCGTAAATGGATGATTAGAGCGCGTTCATTCTCTTTGTCTTTAGAATTATACTTGTTAACCAGTACTATTTTATTAAATGGAGGTAACTCGCTATGATTGTTCATTAATTAACCAAAAATAAACAATGTTTTTTATATTTTTACATTTTTACTATTATTAGCTTGTAAAATAAATCTAGAATATATTAAACACTAATCGCTATATACAAATGAAGATGAATCTGTAATTTGATGTAATACGAATACATACAGTCAGCAGTTACAGTTTGTATTTGTAGACGCGCTCATTGAAGTCACAAACTTCAGCCAAACGGATAACTCTTTTTTTACTCGGCATTCAGACACATATAAAACTGCATTGGTAGATATCTTAAATTAAGCGACATTTTAGTAAATTATACTACAAATAGGCGTGACAACTTCCTGTTGGTGCAATTTTTGTCAGAGTTTTTATAAATCATTGTTTTCTTTTCTGCTTCTACGATATTTTCGGCATTTATCATAATATGTGTTCAAGAACTTAAAATTAAATTTAAGAAAAATTAAATACAAAACATGTGATAAAATTTTACAATACTTGGCCAAGTTACATACCCAATATTGTAATTATTTTAAATTTTTCATCACATATAACCTCTTAACATTGTATTTACAATATATTTATTATCTTTAATATTTATTTCCACCCGTTCCTTACAAGACAAGGAAGCACCTCATTTACCATACGATTAAATTCTTTTTACATAGTTTTATAAATATTGATTCACAAGTTTTCGCCAGAAGGTAAATGTTTGTTTTCAATAGAAGTTGTCACACGTATTAAGATATAAATAATCTAGTGTTCTCCATTCAATAAAGAAATAATCATGGAGTTTTCAATATAAAATATCATCACTGTATATCAGAGACGGAATGTTGATTAATGGCACGGTAGACGTATAGTAAACAGAAATTGTCCAGTTTATTCATCAGTAAATTATTTCTTCGACATCCTTATTTCCTGCTGTAGTCCTACTCTAGTTATTTTTATTGATAATTATCAAATTTCGTGGACTTGCTCAACATGCCATAGCCTTACCTAAGTTAACTAAGGTCCTTGTAAAACAAGAAAATAAGCAAAATTCCCTACACAAGTGCACATATAATAGGTATATCTTTTATTTCTAACTTTTTTCAATTATTTTTCATCAAAAATTACATTGTTTTAATATTTAGCATTTTTTTACTCTTGGTTGGTCGTTAGGTGTATTAAGTTATCATAAAAAACAAAACTGAATTAATTTTCAGATAGAGGATTCCTGCAAAAAATCTCAAAGTTTTTAAACAGAAACATTTACTTATAAGATTTATACAAATATGATTCATCATCGTGTAACTAGGAGTTAAATAAGCGTTATTTACCATCAGAGTTTAGAATTTTGTTATTCTTAATTTTATCCTATTAAACCGTTCCCCATTCCAGTCTATCCTGGCCCTGATCATGAAATTTTAACATCCAAGTACTGGTTAATTAGTAACCTTTCCTCAACTACCATAAGAGATAAAAATGTATAACATTTGTAAGAGATTTAAAGTTTTATTTTTAATTGTTATAGGTAAATGTCAATTTTGTGTTAAATTGGGCCAAATTTATATAAGATTTTTAAATTCGATACAAATATGATTTAGGACGGCATACTTTAACCGGAATTACGGTACCACTACCATTGAATACCCCCAGATACACCCACAAAACAAGATATCGGTTATAAAATACACCAGTCTTGGTAAATCCATAATTTTTTAACCTACTATAGATCTATTGATTAACAAGGAGAGGGATTTGTGTTAAATGAACTATGTTATTTAAAAGAAAATAAATTTTAACTATCCGCTTAAAAAAAATGTACGAATTGGTGAGCCGGAAAAATTGAATTGAATAACCTATTTTTACAGGTAGTGGTATAACTGTGTAAAACAGCCTTGGCGTTGGTAGTGTTTATGGGAACTGTGCTCACGTTGAGGCTTGTTAGCAGGAAATGGTGAGTAATCGATAATATAATGTAGTCCTATATTTACAGTGCTAAATTTTCATTTTTCATTATCGTTAACTAAAGATATTTAGCCACACTATTTAAATTAAAAATAAGAACGTAATCTCTGGTAAGTCCATAACGAAACGAGGCATCCATAACGGAATGTAATATACTCCTTTAATATGTTTAGCATCAGTAGATAAATAAGAAAAATAACATGACTGGGGTCCAAGGACGTATTAGAGATTCATAAGATGGGCAATAATTATATACATTTTTTTACAACTGTATTTTAAAGACAATGAAAATAAAATAAATGAACAGTAGATTAATTTAGTCTATGCTAAGGCATGCACGTTTTCAAGCTAATTACACCTGTCGAAGATAATGTCCCATGTTAAATCTGTGGCATAACTCCAAAGAGAGAGGAAAACTGAAAATACAAGCCGGGTTTGATACCTTCAGCGGACGGAGTGATATTGATTTTGGTATTAGTGGCTGAATAAATGTTTTTTTAAGGTTTTTCAGGATATCAGCTGTTTGATGAGAAAACTGCCAGCTAATATTGATTTGTGGGGTAGATACAGTGTATCTATATTGAATTTATAATATAAAATACCTAATAAATCAACTTTTCTTTTGAGGAAAATAAACATTATAGGAAATTTCCGATCTTAATGTTGTGGTTTGGATTGGATGAAATCTGTTTATCCCATAAACACAGAGCCTGTACATGGGAAAGTCTTGAGTTTCCAAAATTATATATTATAGAGTAGTAATTAGATTATATACACCTAAATAAAACAAAGGGTGCAAAACTAAACGAATCCGATATTGTTGTCCGTAAGTGCAAACATTTCAGATAAAAACAACTCTTATTCAGGCATACGATTATATTTAGTAGGGTTTGAAAATTATATAGCTTACAAGAGAAATGAAAAAATACATAAAGGGAAGAAATGAGACAAAAATTACTATAAAAAGTAAATACAATTTAGGTTTCTAAAATGTTATAACTTTAACTCATAAACTTTATTATATATTCCACAATAAATCTCATTGCCAAGATTACATAGGTAGATCGTAGTTGTAGTTGAAAAACGTATGAGCGGGTGGAGTATATAAACTTTTATTTTCTGAATCGAACTCTAGTAGTTGAATGCTTGGCGTTTATACTTATTCCTCTAGGGACCCAAATTTCTATTTGAGTTTACGCAAAATATTTTTGCGTCCTGAAAAATAATAATATAAGAGGAGTCTAAAATAATATAAGAAGCGATTTCGAACTAGAACTTCTGCTCTCCCAGATTTAAAAGTTAAACTAAAGGAAATATTTATTAGAGATGAAGTTATGATAATGAGGTGGTCTCTAAACTTAATATAAAAATCAGAGATTAACTTATCTGTAGCCAAATCGAATTATTGGTCTTCAAAATCATTTCTGAGTTTGAGCAGTGTGTACGGAGTTCATTTGAAGTTTTTTTTTTTTAGAAATATAAGATGGGGTTTTCCTTACAATTCTTACAAAATAATCGTTCTTTTACAGTGTATTGCTTTAATTCTGAAAAATATTAAGGATTTCAGTCCATTATATATGCTTATAAAGTAATATAATTATATGGAATTATTGAAATCTATAATACCCGAATGCCAATAATACTCGTATTTTAATTTGAAACTGGACAAATAATTACGGATGTGCTCAAATAAATCAACCCAAAGAGATTACTGAAGGAAGTTCTGATAAAACTAAATAAATAAAACCAGAAGTTTAAGTTATCAAAGAGAAAGGTTTAAAAACAACCAAACGAACCGCAAACTTTTTAGATTTAACAAAGAGGTGATGCATATTAAAACCCATAAGGAATATGAGATTACTTGCATTTTACATTGATAGAATATTACATTGATGCATACGGAGAGCACGCTCAATACTTCACGGGATTTTGGATCATCTGTTATGAAATAATCTACTGCAGACACTCTATACCTAGAAATACTGATTTCCGTCGTATTGAATTTTACATTACTGACTAATTTTTATATATGATTCATTATACTAGTTTATGAGATGAAGGCGAAAATTAATATGTGCTGTTATTGTTTCAATACATATTATTAACTTCTGTAAATCGTAAATATAATATGTAATTGAGCTGTTATGAAAACAGTAAATATACGATAAATATGTATATATTTATCGGTTCGGTGGTAGAAAGGCTTGATAGCCCTAAATCCCAATCTTTGTGAGATACCTGTCAAGGAGAATTTGAATACTACAATATCAGTAAATCTCATGTTGGGGATTTCCAATTGTGTATGACATAACTATTTTATAATAGAAAACACATTGCTTTACCTATCAGGATTTCAAGTATCTTCTATTCGAAGCTCTGGAATGTGATATAATGAAAATATATAGAATAGAATACGGAGATGGAACTTATAGCTAACTGACAATAGCTATCATTTATCTAATTGAAGGCGAATGACACATGTTTTTGATCAAAGGAAGCAGGTGTTAGTTGTAGAGAAACAGTAATCATTAGGAATTATTTCATTGATACTGCGAACATCAATCTTTCTTCTTGTAAGCCCATAAAACTTGTCCTAAAACGGAAAGAAAAACAGTTATAGAGTGTCTTATATATTTTGCTGGGTTGTCTTATGCAAAGAAGCGTTTCAATTCTAAAGTCAAAATTGCGATTGGTATTCTTTTACAGGTCACAAGAATCCGAACATTCTTTGAGACAAGCAACAGCGAGGAGATAGAATGCACACCAAAGATTATGAATTGCATATATGACAATAAATAGAGTCTAACTCTTAACGCTTTATTCAATATTTGTCTAATCACTCTGGCAAAGAAGGGTTTTCATACTCTTATTGCTACTATGCTCTAAGACGTAGTGATCTCTGAGAGGCTGAGGACATTCAGACTCTGGGAGCTCCAAAAACAAGGAACTGACGTCAGTCCTGAAGCTCTCAGAAGATCGGAACTTAGAGTGCCTTTTAGGGTCAAAGTGGATCAATACGCCAGTCTTATAATGTGTAACGGAAATCTACCTGAATATTGTGACTGGTGAGTCAAAAGGTCGTAAGATATTCCATTAATTATTTCACATCCCTGTATTTTCCTAAACAAAACTTGTTTAAACCAACTATAGACGAGTATCCACTATTTAATATTATGCTTACAAACCTTCTGATTATGCAAGTCTAGTAATCAAGTGTCTCCAACTCTTAATACGGGATTCTTATTTTTCCAATTAACCCAATAATAGCAAAAGTGGCATAGACTAGAAATAACATGAAGTAGGTTATTCTTATATTAATAACGTGTATACAACGCTTATATTCGTAGACATGAGATATAGAAAAAGTAATCATACAGCGAAAACTGACATTCTTATATCTGCAAAACCCCACTTGTAAAGAAGAATTTTTAGAGTTCGGTTGTGTTGAATACTACTGGAACTGGAGTCAGCTGCCCATAGACTCCGACAGATGGTGAGTTATTGATTTTGTTATTAGCGACTGAATAAATGTTTCACTTACATGGACTTCTCTTGCAGTATATCTATATCGCTGTATAAAGGCTTCTTCTAATACCAAATTTACATATGAGACAAATATTTATTAAACAATATACAAATTTAAAAAAATCATGACGCTTTTTATTCAGAGGTATCATTAGTATCACTTTTTTCGTTCGTTTGTATTAAAAATAAATATACATTTAGAATTGAACAATATGATAAGTCAAGAGTAACAAATAAATAGCTGTGTGTAATGTGTGTATATTATTTCAATGTAGATATTTTGTCTCAGTGTATATAATATTTACAATTGTATAAATAGTATATATATATAAAAAACTATTTATTTAATAAACTCAAAACTTATGTATTAATATTACTATAAGTCGTATTTCAAAAAAAATTCTTTAACTATCACTAAAGTTGTCTGCAAATAAGACGTGAAATACCACCAGATTAAGTCTTCAAAGCTGTTCAAATATTATTCAAAACGCTGGGTATATTAAAACAACATTATATTGTCTAAAGCATTGCAATAATAATAACAAGTTGCTTGACTTTAAATGAACGTTCAACTCTTTTGGATAATTAGTAACACAATATTCCTAAGAGAGTCGAGATTAAATCTTGCAGAGATTCAATGCTGTGTACATGCTTCGATATAAACTAAGGAAAAAGGCAGTTAGGTTAATCATAGTGCTCTAACAGACGTAGAAAAACTAATTGTTCCCTCAAACTGGCATTTTTACGTTCAATTAAAAGTGGCGAATTATTATGAAACCTAATACGTTTCTACACAACGCTTCGGAGCTAGTTTAAAATTCAAGAGCATTTTTCATTGCAGTACACAATGCAACATATCGCTTCAATATGAAATAAAGCAGATATATGTGGTCCCATAAAAATATAAAGTTGACGCACACTTCTAAATGCATGTAATTCAATCCCAATGTTGTTAGCAGTACGTGACAAAATCCAATGGAGCCTCTAATTTAAAAAATATGCACTCAATAATTAATTGCTCTCCGATTCTTAATTAAACATGTATTTGAGAAAATGTATCAGTAAAAAGTAAACGCAGTAAAAGATAAACGTGATGTGGAAGAGTCTCGTATTAAATTAAATGCTGCAGTTCACTTCGTTCCACACGTTGGCGCTGGCGTCCAGAGAGCGCGAGACTATTTGTCAGATTGGGAGGTACTTTTTACCCTGCTGGAATATAGCGATTAGTGCTGAACTGTAATATTCTCAAGTGGCGAGCTCTCAGCTCGCCAGAGATTTGTCAGTTTGCCCTGACAATTCGTTAATGAAATTGTCTTTATACAACCGTATTATTGACTTTCTGATTGTCAAAAGCTTTCGTTTCAGTTATGAAGCAAATTCTACATTACGTGTATTAAACTATTTAATTATAATACATGTTTATGAAAAATTTCAAAAATATTGATTGTAGGAATGTTTGTAATCAAGTAGAGATTGAATTGCGTTATGACACAAATCAAAATACAACCACTTTAGTTACATTTACAAGTATCAATTAGTAAATCAATGTAAATCAGGGTCAAAATATATTGATGGTTTATATTTAAACACGAATTTTGTTTGTTGGCTGACCATTATAAACCTAGATATAAATTAAAGTAATTTGTTATATTTTAGTATTTTAAGAAACTTATAACGAAACCATTGTCAAACGCGATAATTTATAATTATCATGATTGATTATATTTTTAATATGAGGAAATAATTGGAAATGTGGTGGAACCAGAATTATCTTATTTCAATACAGAATTTTTCTTAACTCACTAGAAAAAAGTATGATATTTTTAGCTGAAAAAACTGAGTGCATGCATGATATATTTCTGATTAATCTCAACAAAATGTTAGTAAGAGATATATATGCCTATCAGAATTTTGTTTGGCTTATATTAGATAGGAAATATCTTCATTTTATACCTCTTATATATGAATAAATGAATACAAAAATTAAAATATTCTTTTTGTCAAGATGTTGACTATTCCAAATAAATGTTTTCTGTTTTTATAGTTTTCATTGTGTCTAGCAGGAGTTTAAATCACAAGAAATATATAAAACAAGGACATTGGCATTAAATGCTTTACATATTATAAGATGCTTATATATATATATATATATATATATATATATATTCATAAAACTTATATAAGTGGCAATAGCCTAATTTTTTTTTCAATAAACATTGAATCAAAAAATAAATATTTCACTTTTTTAAGGCAGATTGGTGAACTAAACAGTTTGCTCCACCGCTAAACGTCTAAATGTGGTTAATTTTAATTTTCATAACAAATGTTTTTTGTTATATTTTATTATGAAGTGTGTGTAAAATTTAATCTTTTGAGGACATTGGGAAGTTGGAGAAACAAAAGAGATGCAACTCCATTTCAACACCTGGTGCTATATATTTTTGAAAATACTCTAGTACTATTTGAGTTATGTGCCAAATTTCAACTATTTGAATATTCAGGATGTTGGAAAACTAGCAGTTAGTTAGTAAGGGTTTAGCCTTTTTTTCTCCGTTAAAATAAGCAATATATGTAGTTAATGTACCAAACAGGGGTTTATTTCGATAGGAGATTGAAAAGAAAGAGTTAAATACTTCAGTCTTTCTTAATTTAGAAATAAATATTTGTGTTTTGATTGATTGTTCACGATCTGATAACGTTAACCAATTGCTGCGTGAAGTTGCTAATGTAAACGTAAACCTACAAGTTGCTTTTTGTTTAATATAATAAAATAACTTTTCTTGGAGACGTTTCTATACTAAAAGCTATCGATTTTTGTAGCATTTTATAAAAACGTATAAAGCTCTATCAAATACATTAACTTTGGATAAGGGCAAAATTTACTAATTAACTTTATTGCAAATGTAAATATACACCCATATGTAATGTAACCAATGAGACACCTGTATACTAAAAATTTGATTTTAGGACACGTGTAAGTGATAACTTGATATAGCAACGTTTGTAAAAATTAATCATTTTCTAACTTACTTAGACTCAGGCAGTTTAATTCTTGTTTATAGTAATAAAAATTATTAAACCTTCTTTTCTTCTTTTAGTTTATGAAGTATATTTAATTATTCATATGGTGTGCTTACAAATTACTCAAACATCATTTGTTCCATTGAGTAAAAATTTTATATTCATAGAGTTATTCAGTATTTGTTGTACCATAGTTGAGTATGCCTTGCTTTTTTCAATCAAGAAAATATATAAATATTAAAAAAATTTTTAACTTACTACTATATATAAGCAATTAAGGTGGGTATTATAACAGTCATTAAATTTATACTAAACGGTAGATATTAAACTTTGTCTTTTATGTGTGCATCAATACTGATCAATCACTTCATTCTTAATATTTGCTCACAATTACATTTAATAGTACATTTTCACAGTATCTTTTAATTTTCTTATGTAGGTATTACTTACTCTGTAATAAATGGCACGGTTGTAAAAAAGATTAAGATGTACTCACGCTAGCATACTTATTTCAGGACTATATAGGTAGACACATTGAAAATAGTGTTTAAATTAAATAAAAATGTCCTGCTATTTCAAGGTTATAAAGGTACAAAATAAATTAGTATTTAAAGTAATTAAAAATATTGTTGTACTGTTATAAACAATTTTTATACAGAAGAGATCATTAAACTTAACAGGTTCTGTATGTCTGTATGTTAATTAAATTGTTTTGCTGAAATGAAAATTTACAGTTTAAGATGCAATGTTTTTGTGACGCGAGGCGTAGCCCGGGGATTTTTGAAATATCAATATTGCCATATACCCTACCCTTATTTCCTAAGATTTTTAACGTAAAATTCCAGTAGCCTTTATGTGATTGAGTAAACACACAAACACACACACACACACAGTACAATTGCAGTACAAAACTTTATCTAAATTAGTGACTAAGGAGATAAAAAAAGCTAAAATTAATTACTTCTCTTCTCTTGTTGAAAGAAATAAAGGCAACACAAAGCAATATTGGTCTATTGTTAGGGATATTATGAATAAACAAAAAAAGTCTTTGTCAGTTATACATATGAATGGCATTAACACGGAAGTGACAAATAACGAGAAAATAGTGGCAAACTATTTTAATGAATACTTTGCAAATGTTGTGGGCGAACTAAAATATCAAGCTTTCGGTGAGGATTTGTTTTTAGACAATGAGTTGGATTTTAAGTTTAATAATGTTCTAAATAATTTTAATGTAAGTCAATCAGATATTAGTGCGGTTCTTATTAACGCAAAAAACAAGAAAAGTTGTGGTATGGACAATATTAGTATTATTAATATTAAGAAAAATAGCAATGTTTTTATTCCACTGCTATACAGCATATTCAATAAGTCGTTGAAACAAGAAAAATTCCCTAACAGTTTTAAATTAGGTGTAGTGGTGCCGATTTTTAAAGCCGGAGATAGCAAACTTGTAATGTCGTATCGTCCCATCACTCTAATAAATACAATGGCTAAGCTTTTTGAGATGCTTATAAAAAATAAATTATTACAATTCCTCTTAAATAATAATATATTTTCAAAGAACCAGTATGGATTTTTACCAAACAGGGGAACTGATCTAGCTGTGGAACGCCATGTCTATACCATTGTGTCATCCATTGAAAAAAGAAATTTAACTCTAGCTTTATATCTGGATTTTCAGAAGGCTTTTGATGTGGTTGATATTGAAATATTGTTAAATAAACTAAAAAAGTATGGAATAAGGGGACCAGCTTTAACTTTATTAAGATCTTTTTGTGCTGGGAGGAAGCAATGTGTGAAGATTCGGCAGGAATATAGCGAATTAATGGAGCTTAATTATGGGGTGGCACAGGGGGGTGTTTTGGGACCATTATTGTTTAACCTGTACATAAATGACTTATTGGAAATGAAGTTAAATTCAGAAATAATTGCTTATGCAGATGATACTACCTTGGTATGTTCAGCCTCAAATCGTTATTCTCTAAAAATGAAAATAAATGAAAGACATTAAACAAATTTCCCAATGGCTTATTAGTAACAAATTGTTAATCAATAACTCCAAATCTAAGTGCGTTATATTTTTCGACACTGATATACCTAAGGAAAATTTGAGAAATGAATTTGACTTAATGTGTCACGGACATCAGTGTTTATATAAATGTTCTTGTTCAAAAATTGAAAATTGTAGATTCAGTTAAATACTTGGGCTTGTATATTGATGATAAGTTGAAATGGCACCAACATGTGAAATATTTGACGTCAAAGCTTACAAAAATCAATTATTCTCTTTACTTCATCAGGAATTTCTTGAAGAGTGAACATCTGAAACAGCTGTATTTATCATGGGTTGAGAGTACGTTAAGATTTGGTATTATACATTTTGGAGGTACGTATTTTACTGTTTTGCAGCCTCTTGTAATGACTCAGAGACTTGCTCTTAGAACAATATACTTTATTAAAAAAACTGAAAGATTAACTTACTTATTTTTACAAACTAATATTTTAACATTCGAAAAACTATATACATTGTCATGTTTAATGCATGTTCATAAGTTTCTGAGTACCTACGAGATTAAAGAATTCACTGTAAGGACGAGAGCTGCAAATACGTTCACTTTAAAACTTGATAATTTTTTTAAAGATATAAGCCGTAGACAGTTCTGTTATAAGGGGAAGGAGATTTACAATGGAATGATAAGGAAGTTTGGGAATAGTGTCACCTATGACAGTAAACCGAAATTTAAAATGAAAGCAAAGCAATTTGTAAATGATGGCATTAATGTATAGACATTAAGTAGGAATTTAATTTATATGTATAAGTATTGTTATACTTCTTATTTCCTGTTTTTAATAGTACCTTTTGCTTCACATGTTTGTTATTGTTTATATTTATTTTATATTGTTGTTATTGTTTATATAATCTATTTTAGTTATTGTTTGTATATTCTATTTTAGTTATTGTTTGTATGTATATTCTATTTCTTGTTGTTCCGTTCTAGTATTGCTTGATACAGTACATTTTGTAGCTGTTGCGGTAACAACTATAACGTTGCTAATGTGTTTATTTTTTATGTTTAATTGTTCTATTACTTGTTGTTTCATTAAGCTGTTTTGTTGTCGTTATTTGGGTATTTTTTATTGTTGTTGCTTTCATTATGTTCCGCTGTTATTTGTAACCGAGGAATTGGGATTGGGTAAAATGTGTTCGGGTTTGTGTGCCCAGACCGGTATCCAGCCCTATTGTCTGCTGGAATTTCCTGAATTTTTAAGTAATTTGTTTCTTGTTATTTCTATTTATATTTTATTGTTATTTATATACATATATTTATACTTATTTATTTATTTAATAATTCGTATATTTAAATTTCTTATTAGTTGGTCATTGTTATTTTATTTTCTATTACATTTTAAATTTAATATTGAATAACATTGGTAATATTAGCGGGTTCATAGTTACACTATGCTATTTTTAATTGCTCATTACAATTTTAAAAAGATAAAATTAAGAACATTTGTGAATGATGTTAGTTGTATAGAAGAATAGCTACATAGCATAAATCACATGCCAACTGATTGTTTCTTAAGTATGTTTTAGTATAAAAATTATTCCGCGCGAGTTCAACAGAACTCATGGAATATGTATGTCTTCCTATATTACAAGAAAATAAACGTTTTTGAACTTGAACTTGAACTTGAACACACACACACACACACACACACACACACACACACACACACACACAATGTTTATAATTTTGGACGCAACTTTACAAAGTGGCTTAGATATAAAATAATTCAGACCAAACATAAATCTTTCACAGGGAGCTATTGAGGTTTATTACATCTGGCACTCCAGTTGTCCCGCTATCGCTTGAGTTGTTTGTCTGCCAACATGAGATTTCATTCTGCTTCAAAAATGTTCTGGAAACATTACAACAGCTTCCATTTGTTTTTTTTTATTGAGCTGGTGGTCTCGATGAATGAACGAATAATAAATTAAATCTAACCGAGATTATTGTAATGATTATACCCATTTTATAAAAAATACAAAAAAACTATGCGACTCCTAAATGTCTACTGTAAAAAAACATTTGGATTAAAAATTGTCCCAGTGAAATTCGTTCATAAATGTGTACAGTGTGGCACTAATATACTATTTATGTTCGTGGCAACAAGGAAACTCAACATTGGTGTCGGAATATGATTAACTCAAACAATAAGTGCTCATACACGTGTATAGCCTCCTAAATTGCGTGGGAAGCCATGGTTAAGTGCTAGTACAATTTAAGTACCCACAATACAACATTTTTACTCGTTTCAATATAAAATATTTTACAAGTACGGCCACTTCGCGTCTGTCAAAATTAAATAAATTCGGGTTTGGCGTGAAGCCTTTGAATACAAAAGTTTCGATTCGAATTTAATTACAAATGAAGCTGTTGTTGTATAAGCCAAAAATACAAGGCTGGTAATAAATTGAGAGCGGCAGTTCACTTTGCCCCAGGTCCAGGTGTCAAGAGGACTCGTGAGTAAAACCAAATAGAATGAAAGTAGGCTGTGCCCTGCTATAGAAAACAGAGTTGAAACGACTCAACCGAGGTGACGAGCTTTCCACTTTCCTTCCAAAGTACCATATTTATGTATATACATTTCTCGTTTCACCACGAACAACACATTACTGTAATTAATATCATATTCCATAAAAAACGTCAACCATTGTTGCTATGTTTGCCTGAAAGTATATGCTTAAAGTATTATACATATCTGATTCAACATATGTTGCTCCCTAAATTTTTCTCATAATTAAGTTTTCTGCACCAATTTTAAATCATGAAGTGTTTTTGAAACAATAAATCTTTTAAAAAGATAGTTTCACAAAGATGAGAAGTCAGTTTTGATAGAAACATGGTGAAATGTGTATAAACTTATGAAATGTACACGTTCACTAGAATGTCCGAAAAATTAAAGTGTTACTTTAATGAATTAAATCTGCATAGTTTATTAAGGATTTTCCCTTTTTAATATGAACTAATTGGATACAGTCTTCTGTATTTGTCTTGATATTTCGCATACCAAAAAATTTAGTGTCACATAGGACGCTGGAAATATTTGGAAATTAATTTTATTAAATAATATCATTCGGAGCTATATTATTTTCCATCAAACTAATCACAAAACACGAATTTCGTGTAAAACAAATCAAACAAATGTACTTAGAGTCATCGATGGAGGTCGGAGGGGTTGCTACTACTTGGTTTAGTTTGGTGTCAGTTTTCTACTTATATACTGTCGGAAATCTCGAAAACTGTTGACAATTAACTTAGCTCTGAAGAATGAAGTGTTGTGATACGATAACATCTTTATTCAACATGAATATTTACGTCAATATTGATAGTCTAAACATGGTTCATAAAATTAATTCTTAATAAGTTTTAGATAATAAATAATCACTTTTTACTATCGAAAGGTCAATTTTATTGGAAATAATTTGATTTTTAAATAGGAATTGTATAGAGTTTAGAATTAAATTTTTGTTAAAAACCACTAATAAATTTTCGAAAAGACTATTTTTTACAATGGACAGGTAATAAAAGTGATCTTTTTCCTTCTTTTACAAAATAAATCTGCTTAATTTCTCAGTTATTTCCTTTTGATAATATTAAAGAATTGGAGACATTTTTTTCTAAACAATAAGATTGAGAAATGTACGATCAGAAGCGGAAATATTGAAGCACATAATTTTATCAAATAATATCATTCAAAACTATTTTATTTTCCTTCAAACTAATCATCAAAGATAAATTTAATGTAAAACAAATAAAAATTGAATTAAGGTACTTGATCATACTGAAGGGGGGGGGGCTTGCTACTAATTTCTTAATTTTCTGTCAGTTTTCTACTTATATTGTGTCTGTAACCTATAAAGTAGTTTGACACTCTGTTTGCTATGAAACCTTACTTATAATATAATATCAAAATAATTTCAAAAACATTTATATTAAATAGTACTGTAACTTACATTTTACATATGGATTTATATTACAAATGGAAGTTAAATAGTGTGGAAATTTATCCCTTTACAAAAATACTTTTATTATTTTAACTGCACTTAATAATACCGTTTGAAAACTAATTAAGTGCCTTTATAAATTATGGTAGATTGATAGTAGAGTACTTTCTTAAATCACTTTATCACTATAATAAATTTTGTTTATCTAGTTATAAAATTTAGATTTAAAATAAAATTGTAAAATTTTATATCTTGATGTAGTAACATTTGCGACTGTTGCGGACTAGAAATGTATTAAAATTAACGTTTTATATATACAAAAATTAAGAACTTTACTTGGAACATACTTACAACGACATGTACTTTCCTAAAAACTTTAATTTCGTTAATTAATAAGTGAATTCCTTCTTCTTAATTTCTGTTTGTATCAAAATGTGAAAATTGTAATTCGACTATAAAAGAGATACTTACGAACATCACATGCAGGCTTGAAGAGCAAAATTTTAAATTGTAAAACACCAACAACTAAACCACAAAAAAAGAAGCCGAGATGCGCGTGTGGGAGGTTTTTTTACACCGACACCTTTCCTTAACCAGCCATTTAATAAGCGAGGCCTTTGATTGGCCTCCGAATATCTTTTAAAAAGGCCAGAGAGATCTATTGTCAACTCAAACTCACCCTTATTTTAATATCGTTTTCAAAGCAGACTACCAGAAAAACCTGCTACCATTCGTACTGTACCATTCCTACATCCGCAGACCTTTTCTTGAGAAATTACATTATTTATTTTATCTATATTTTGATAACACTACTTAAATTCTAAAATGTTTTCGCATGTCTTTTCTCCCATAATATTTAGTAAATAAATTTTAAATTACCTATATCGCAAATGCTACAAATAGTACCAGATTTCGTGTTTGTTGTTTTAGTTCACATGTGTAAACATTTATTTGAAAAGAAATAGGGTCTTATCATCCAATACTGAGTCTTTTAAATAAAATTAATTAGTAGCCTAATAGTCATCACATTAGGAACATGAATTAATCTTTATTCACCGAAGTGTTACTGTTAAAGAATATTCACCTAAATTTTAGATACGATATTATACCTACTTTAAAAATTGTTCTGTATTTTAATGCAAACGTTTATTGCGAAGGAAAATACCTCTTGCGTGGATCTGACCTGAATTTAAATATTGCTATAGTATGTTGATCTCATCACTAGCTATGTTACAAACAATGTATAATATTCTCGAAGTGAGCTAATCGAAACTATTTATAATATTCATTTATGCACTGTACAGCGCTAGTTGTATTAGTAAACTTTACTATAGCATTGATGGAACAAGAAGGTTATCTGTAGGGTTAGGCAAATTAGATTGGCTTAGATTGTATTGTTAGTATTTCTTGCATTTATAATGTACACTGGGTAGTATCCTCATTTAATAAATCAGTATTTTGTTTAAATAACGTAATGTTACCTTTGCTATTCCAACAAAATTCAATAGTTTCGAGCAAATCCACTTAGCGTGATGACAGAGTGTTCTTTGTGAAAATATTTCTGACCTAGCAGTAAATCTGCCAACAGAAGCTGTTAAGGTTTTATTACATCTAGCGCTCGCAGTGGTGCTACCTGCTGGAGATTTTATCAGCCAGTGAATAGTTATCTGCTAAACATGAGCTTAATTAAGACTTCATGGTTTTAAAGACTGTAAAGAAATGAGAAACAAAGAGTTATCATACTTTTTGCCTTCCCATATGTTTGTGTGTTTACAAATATCTAAATACTTTAAGAATCTAAAATGAATAGAAAAGGATAAGTGATATGATTAGTTATGGAATTTAGAGTAATTGAATTTGCTGAAGTCACTTATTAAGTTGAAGATATTTGTCCGGAGACTTATTTTTCTCTGTGACGTATCTGTCTATCTAACAGCAGAACATTTCGAGAGTGAAAGCAGCTGATGTCTGTAAGAATATCGGATATTGCATCACCATGTACGAATTTGAGAAAAATAATGTAGCTAATCTACGATTTTGTATTCGAACGGATGGCAAATGAGTACGCTACTAGGGTTAATACTAGTAATAATATTAAGCGAAGTAATCTTGGTGCTGATTTGTGAAATAATGGTAAACACGTGTACAAGAAAATTTATTCTGGATAGAAATTGTCTACCCGTATTTCTCACTTTCTTTACAGCCAACACGTGTTACCCGTAACAGCATAATAGGGACAAAGTTGTTCACGCAGTACTTACAAACAACATTATCACTGTTGGTATAATTTCTAGTTGTTACGGGCTAAGTTACATTGTAAAAATTCAGAAACGATATTAATAAGTTTAACTGTAAGCTAATATACTGCTGAAAAAAAGACTATAACTTCCAGTTTCAATATTTTGTCCATTTAAAACATTCTTGTCATATTTTATAAAAGCTTCTTTAGGTTAAATACGGTGTCAATCAACCTTATGCTATAAAAGATCAAACGTGTAATATCTAAAACCATTTAATATAACCAGATTAATGATATTTCACAGTTTAAGAAATCATAAAAATTATTTATTGGTTTTCAATAAAATTGCTCAAAGGACATTTAAACTTTTAAGTTATTGTTCAACCGATAGTAACATATGAGGTACTTAAAACTTTCGTCTTCGTGGTCTAGTTTTTGTGTTCCCTGGAAACTCTTTAGTTCTTTCATAGGCATTCTTTAATTTTAATATGGAATCTTAAATTAGAGGTTATTGTGAAAGTTTTACTTTTGTCTTAGTTTTAAAGTATACGTAACGTAAGATAAATACAAAATACGCCATACCATGCCTTTTTTGGCAGCCAGTATAGAAAATCAGCTAGCCTACTAAGTGATAGACTTCAAAGACACTAATTAAAATCTCATGGTTAGATGGATGGGGTAGGTTGCATACCCCATAAAGCTCATTTTTGTCTACGTACGAATGAAGTTTTAAGTAAAACTTAAAGAGTACAGAATCTTTTTCAAAATATCATCCGACACGATACGTTCTAATCTTTTTCCTTAAGTTAGGGTTCATAGTATTTTTAAATAATAAGTTTACGCATCAATTTTCTAAAATATAATGTTGTATATTATATAAAACTTAGCAACATTAAATTTCACATGTAAAAATTTCAAATAATTGTAATCGGCTTGTTTACAAATGGTTTATTCTGATATTTTCTTACTGGTTACCCAGAATATAAACTTTAAAATATATGCTAACGTTCAGCCAAATCTCATGGAATAACTTGCATTATCATAAAGATATAGAAATGAAGCTTCTCTTAAAAAACGTAAGACTAAAGCCAGTTCGATTTAGAGATATCGTAAAGACACATATATAAATTAAATTCGTCAGCTCCTTGGATGACAGACTTCACTAATGCTTAGTCAATGAGTTCTTGTTTGAATAAATTTGAGGATTATACATACGCCAGAAAATAATACTATTCAATATTTACAGATCTAAAATAATCAATAGTTTTGTTAATTTCAGAATAAATAGAAATTTAGATTATTCTCAAATACATGTTAAATTAATCAATGGGTAAAGTTTGCTCATAAGCACATCTTCTTACCTATTTATAATATGTTTATTAAATAGTAACAAATTTATTAAAAGTTTAATGTTTTCTAACACAAAGGATGCGATTAGAAAATAAATTATTTGGGTTACTGCAATACCTCGAATCTGTTTTCTCTAAAGATCGTATAAAAATAAATTCCACGTCCCTCAAGTACTGATGGAATTCCTTGTTTACAGTAAAAGCTCTTAGGTTCGATCACAGGACTGTAAAAGCGCAGGTTTATAGGCACTTACATGTAACCTGATGATATTGTTATCCTTTTACGCTTTGAAGCACCAACACCGGCTTTTTATTTCACTCTGAATTTGACCATAGTCGATTCCATGTTTTAACACTGTAATAATTTCTCTGCTCAAGTTAATTCATTAATTTGCAATTACTGCATTCACTAATGATTAAATATCTATAGAAACTAAGTGCTTCCTCCATTCAAACCTCAATTCAAGAAAGATATACGTATTCAACTCAGAGTATACTTTTTAGATGGTAGAGAATACACATACAAATTACCAAATAAAAACCCTAAATTATATATACAATTCTTTAAATAATAACGCACAACTAAAGTTAAAAATTACGCCATATAAACAAATTGACAGTATCTGAAAAAGTTTCCGTAATTGATATCGTCATAGTTTAGTACAAAATGTCTTTCTTATTATCTTAAGTTATTAATAATTTTAATATTATAAATTATAAGTATTTCATTGCCATCTAGGCTACCGATGCGACATTCTTGGTTGAAAATAACTGCATACAGTACATTTGCTTACAGTAAAGTTCATATAGACTCTAAAATGTAACAATATAACTTAACCAATCTCAGCCCTGATTGACAATGACTGTGAAAAACTGAGTCCGCATTGATACACTAGGCTGTTACGGGTTTTACCGTGTTAGAATACTTGATATTAGAACATTTTCAGGATGACACGCGTTGATAGACAGTAAAAGAAGTGAGAAAGTGCGGTAGAAACATTTGCCCCAGGATTTTTTGCTCGTATATGTATCTACTATTATTTTACATAGCGGTGCGAAAACCTTACCGCTTAATAGTATTACTGGTAGTAACCCTAGTAATCATTTGGCAATAGTTCGATTATAAACTTTTATAACAGCTACAATAGCTACTTTGTTCCTCCAAATCGTACATGATGATGCAATATCCGACATTCTTACAGACATCAGTTCTACTTGTTTAGATATACTTGGCAGAGTCTTGTAGCCAGCCGTGTATATTAGCAGCCGGGATTTTTTAAGTTAGTGGAATATTCTAATAATCAATAAAACATGAATGGAATAAGACAAGAATTGATTATGTAAGTCGCAAAGTACAGACAAAAAGTGGGCAGAGTCTTGTAGCCAGAAGTGTATTAGCCGCTGGGACCTTAGGTTAGTAGAAGAGATTGATAATCAATCAATAATTAATGGAATAAGACAAGAATTAATGACGTGAGTCGTAATTAATGAAAAGAACTGGCCGTTGTCTTGTACCCAGTAGAGTATTATCGGCCGCCATTGTCTAGTTTTGTGGAAGATACTAATAAACAATCACTAATGAATGGAAGAAGACAAGTATTGATGGCATAGGTTGAAATACACACAAAACGTTATCGTTATCTAGTATGAAGTAGAATATTATCAACCGGGATTGTGTAGGTTTGTGGAAGATACTGATAGTTGATTAATGAATTGAAGAAGACAAGGATTGATGGTGTAAGTCACAAGTACAGACAAGAAGTGGCCGATGTCTTGTAGTCAGTAGAGTACTAGCCGCTGGGATTGTGTAGGTTTGCTGATACTGATAATATATCATTATTGATTGGAAGAAGACAAGAATTGATGACGTAAGTTACAAGTACAGACAAGAAGTGGTCGATCTCTTGTAGTCAGTAGAGTATTATCCGCCGGGATTGTGTAGGTTTTATAGAAGACACTGATAATATATCATTGTTGATTGGAAGAAGACAAGAATTGATGACGTAAGTTACAAGTAGAGACAAGAAGTGGTTGATCTCTTGTAGTCAGTAGAGTATTATCCACCGGGATTGTGTAGGTTTTTAGAAGACACTGATAATATATCATTATTGATTGGTAGAAGACAAGAATTGATGACGTAAGTTACAAGTACAGACAAGAAGTGGTCGATCTCTTGTAGTCAGTAGAGTATTATCCGCCGGGATTGTGTAGGTTTTTAGAAGACACTGATAATATATCATTGTTGATTGGAAGAAGACAAGAATTGATGACGTAAGTTACAAGTAGAGACAAGAAGTGGTTGATCTCTTGTGGTCAGTAGAGTATTATCCACCGGGATTGTGTAGGTTTTTAGAAGGCACTGATAATATATCATTATTGATTGGAAGAAGACAAGAATTGATGACGTAAGTTACAAGTACAGACAAGAAGTGGTCGATCTCTTGTAGTCAGTAGAGTATTATCCGCCGGGATTGTGTAGGTTTTTAGAAGACACTGATAATATATCATTGTTGATTGGAAGAAGACAAGAATTGATGACGTAAGTTACAAGTAGAGACAAGAAGTGGTTGATCTCTTGTAGTCAGTAGAGTATTATCCACCGGGATTGTGTAGGTTTTTAGAAGGCACTGATAATATATCATTGTTGATTGGAAGAAGACAAGAATTGATGACGTAAGTTACAAGTAGAGACAAGAAGTGGTTGATCTCTTGTAGTCAGTAGAGTATTATCCACCGGGATTGTGTAGGTTTTTAGAAGACACTGATAATATATCATTATTGATTGGTAGAAGACAAGAATTGATGACGTAAGTTACAAGTACAGACAAGAAGTGGTTGATCTCTTGTAGTCAGTAGAATATTATCCACCGGGATTGTGTAGGTTTTTAGAAGGCACTGATAATATATCATTATTGATTGGAAGAAGACAAGAATTGATTATGTAAGTCGCAAAGTACAGACAAAAAGTGGGCAGAGTCTTGTAGCCAGAAGTGTATTAGCCGCTGGGACCTTAGGTTAGTAGAAGAGATTGATAATCAATCAATAATTAATGGAATAAGACAAGAATTAATGACGTGAGTCGTAATTAATGAAAAGAACTGGCCGTTGTCTTGTACCCAGTAGAGTATTATCGGCCGCCATTGTCTAGTTTTGTGGAAGATACTAATAAACAATCACTAATGAATGGAAGAAGACAAGTATTGATGGCATAGGTTGAAATACACACAAAACGTTATCGTTATCTAGTATGAAGTAGAATATTATCAACCGGGATTGTGTAGGTTTGTGGAAGATACTGATAGTTGATTAATGAATTGAAGAAGACAAGGATTGATGGTGTAAGTCACAAGTACAGACAAGAAGTGGCCGATGTCTTGTAGTCAGTAGAGTACTAGCCGCTGGGATTGTGTAGGTTTGCTGATACTGATAATATATCATTATTGATTGGAAGAAGACAAGAATTGATGACGTAAGTTACAAGTACAGACAAGAAGTGGTCGATCTCTTGTAGTCAGTAGAGTATTATCCGCCGGGATTGTGTAGGTTTTATAGAAGACACTGATAATATATCATTGTTGATTGGAAGAAGACAAGGATTGATGACGTAAGTTACAAGTAGAGACAAGAAGTGGTTGATCTCTTGTAGTCAGTAGAGTATTATCCACCGGGATTGTGTAGGTTTTTAGAAGACACTGATAATATATCATTATTGATTGGTAGAAGACAAGAATTGATGACGTAAGTTACAAGTACAGACAAGAAGTGGTCGATCTCTTGTAGTCAGTAGAGTATTATCCGCCGGATTGTGTAGGTTTTTAGAAGACACTGATAATATATCATTGTTGATTGGAAGAAGACAAGAATTGATGACGTAAGTTACAAGTAGAGACAAGAAGTGGTTGATCTCTTGTGGTCAGTAGAGTATTATCCACCGGGATTGTGTAGGTTTTTAGAAGGCACTGATAATATATCATTATTGATTGGAAGAAGACAAGAATTGATGACGTAAGTTACAAGTACAGACAAGAAGTGGTCGATCTCTTGTAGTCAGTAGAGTATTATCCGCCGGGATTGTGTAGGTTTTTTAGAAGACACTGATAATATATCATTGTTGATTGGAAGAAGACAAGAATTGATGACGTAAGTTACAAGTAGAGACAAGAAGTGGTTGATCTCTTGTAGTCAGTAGAGTATTATCCACCGGGATTGTGTAGGTTTTTAGAAGGCACTGATAATATATCATTGTTGATTGGAAGAAGACAAGAATTGATGACGTAAGTTACAAGTAGAGACAAGAAGTGGTTGATCTCTTGTAGTCAGTAGAGTATTATCCACCGGGATTGTGTAGGTTTTTAGAAGACACTGATAATATATCATTATTGATTGGTAGAAGACAAGAATTGATGACGTAAGTTACAAGTACAGACAAGAAGTGGTTGATCTCTTGTAGTCAGTAGAATATTATCCACCGGGATTGTGTAGGTTTTTAGAAGGCACTGATAATATATCATTATTGATTGGAAGAAGACAAGAATTGATGACGTAAGTTACAAGTAGAGACAAGAAGTGGTTGATCTCTTGTAGTCAGTAGAGTATTATCCGCCGGGATTGTGTAGGTTTGCGGAAGACACTGATAATGAATCATTAATGAATGGAGGAAGACAAGGATTAATAACGGAGACCACAAGTAGAATCAAGAGGTTGACTATAGCTTGTAATATTATGAGGTCTCAAATGATACAAAAACCTTGTTATATATAATGCTGTGTAATTTATGGCTAATCCTCGTTTATACTGAGTATATAGTACGATATATTTTACACAGTTAGGTGACTTTTGATGACCTTGTTATCTTATTACAGATACATTTCTTTCAATGTTCCTATTTTCTTTATCGAGAAATTTTTAAAGTAATGAAGTCTTTAGTAAGCTCGTGTTGTTCAGCAGATTATCCATTCATAGACTGATAAAATCTCCAACAGGTAGCACTGGTGTGAGAGCCAGATGTAATAAAATTTTAACAGCTTCTGTTGGCAGATTTACTGTTCGGTCTGAAATATTTTCACAAACAGCAATCTGCTATCAAGCTAAATGGATTTAGTGGAACTATTGGAATTTTGTTGAAATAGCAAACAAAGTTAACATTAATTTTTGTAAACAAAATTCTGATGTACTACTTTAAGGATACTACGAAGTATGCCTTATAAATGCAAGATACAGTATCGGTAAATCTAATTCAATCTAATTTGCTTGACCGTACATGCAACATTCTTGTTCCGTCAATGTTGTACTAAGCTTATGCTTATGCATTACCATAAGTACAGATCACCAAAAGTTTAGATAGCTCGCTAAGAAAATATTATGCACTGTTTGTAACATAGCTAGTGAGTGATAAGGTCAATGTAATATAGAAATACTAATTTTGGGTTTGAATCTAAAGTTCGTGTGAATACTTAAAAAAATAACACCTCTGTGATTAATGATTATTTCATATTCTAATAAGTTGAATATTAGGCTTTTATTTAATTTTATGTAGTAGTATAATTTAATCTTAGAAGTTAACGCTCTATTTTTATAAAAAAAATACATATTACACATGTGAAATAAAACAATAAATCCAAAATATGGTACAATTTATGATGAACTCGTGTAAATGTGAGATAAATGATTATTTAACTTGTGTCTTATGTCGTAAAATTATTGGTTTTTGTGTTATTATAGTCATCTTGTTTTCCCAAGGTTTTAGCAACGAGAGTGTCAAACAATTCTTTTTGGTTTTAGGCAATATATAAGCATAAATCTGACAGAAAATTAAATCAAGTATTAGGAATCCTTTATTTTGTTTGTTTAACATGAAATTAATATTTTATGACTAATTTGAAAATAAAATAGTTACAAATGGTATTATTTGACAGAATTAATTGCTTCAATATTTTACGTGCCCTGTCTAATAGTAAGTTTTTTGTAAATTTTCATTGATGAGCAGAAAAATGTGTCAAATTGGTTATTTTATTAAAGGAAAAATCACTAAGACATTATGCCGAGCATTGTTATCTTCTGAACATTCTATTAAACAAACTTTTCATAGAATCATAAGTGATTCTTATAATAAAAATAAAATACTCCTAACTTTATAAAATTTCTACTTTATAAAATTATTTACTTACAATAAAAAAACACTTTTTTGTAAATAAATTTTTGAAAAATACTGTTTGTAAAATAAAACTTTTAGGGAATAAAAAGTAATATCTAAAAACTATTAATACCTAATTTGATTAAACATGTTTAGATTATCAATATCAGCATTGTATGTTTATCTTACCAGAAGTAAATATTCGTGT
The DNA here is from genome assembly GCF_021130785.1 of Homalodisca vitripennis. NCBI lineage: Eukaryota > Metazoa > Arthropoda > Insecta > Hemiptera > Cicadellidae > Homalodisca > Homalodisca vitripennis. The sequence continues at coordinate 80,611,866 of NC_060213.1, forward strand.
TGAACAAAGATGTTATCGTATCACAATACTTCATTCATTAGAGCTAAGTTCTTTTTAGGTAAACAGAGTAAGAACAGTTGAAGTTATCATGGAGTTTTATATTAATGCCAGTAATATGTTGTTCGTGGCGATAAGGGAAATGCGTGTCCTTTTTCTCCTGAATTTTGTCTTTGATGATAAGATTAAAAGAAAATAAATTAGTTCAGAATATCTTAATATATATATATATATATATATATATATATATATATATATATATATATATATATATATAATTATAATGATTTTAAGATGTCTTGTGTCCTATCTCACACTAAAATTTTCAGTATACCTGTACGTGTTTTCTCATCAAAGGCAGAAGACGTTATTTTAAATCATTGTTAATTTCAATACAAATTATTAACGCAGTACGAAGATTTATTTTATTCAATTTGCACTTTAATTTTCCGGCCTATCTAGAACAGATACATTCATAGATTCATCATGTTTCTATCAAAACCGTCTTCTCAACATTATTAAACGTTTTATACCATTGTTTATTGCAAAAGACAATTTTCGTGGTTTAGTATTAGTGCAATAAACTTAATTGTAGAGCAAATTTAAAGACCAACACTATTATTAAAGCATATATGTATGATTTAAGGTGCAATTCTTTCTCAATATCATTCCAGAAAGTTACGTAAATTCTCAGGCAAACATAGTGAGAACAGTTGCTGTCTGTGGATTTTAATATTAATTCCAGTAAATGTGTTCGTGGCGAAAGAGGAACTTTATATATATACAGGGTGATTCATGAAGTTCTCCACCCACTTCTACAGCACATTGTACTAGTAAAAATAATGAAAAAATGTTATATAAACATAGGTCCGAAAACGCTTCGTTAGCGAGTTACAGCTAGCGGAAGATTTCGCCTGAATTCCTGGGTAAAGAGTAAAATAAAGCCATACTGAACTTTTGGAAAGGTTAATTAAGTAAGAAATATCGTGGATTCTTATGTATTTTTACCTGATAAACCTAATAAAATAGGTTTCAGAACTGTACCTGTAGAAGTTTTTGAGGGATTCAGGGTTTAAATGCAAAAGATTGGGGCACGAAACAATGTTTTTTTAAGTTTGATGTACAATAACTTTGTTAAATTGGTAATAAATACATAAAATCAACAAACATTAATTGTAGAGAATTTAATTCTGAGAAAATTGATATAATCAAAGTCTAAAATAAAACAGAAGTAAGTACCAAAAAATCGATTTTATTCAGTATAATACATTACTAGCTGTAAAGAAATACCGTACAGTATTTAGTTAAAATAAAACAAAAACAAAATGTTTGTTCCTTAATGATGAGATAAATTGATAAAACAAGATTAACTGTTAAATAAATTTGTTTGTAAATAAAAATATCATGTTTTATTACGTTGTATTTTTTTTTTTTAATGTACATCAAATGTTCGAAAATAAATGAAGCAAACATTTTCCCATTATTGTTTACTAATCATTGAAATGCAGTTTTTTGTTTTATTAATTTCTAAGTTGGTAACGCACGAATAACAGCTGATCAACAATGGTATTCTGTACTGTTACGTTAGAACTGTGTATTAGTAGTGTTTTGCAAGCTACAGCAGGAGATCGGGTTCTGTGAATCGTGCTATTAAATGCAATTTTTCTGTGAGTTATAATTCGATTGTTTATTCAGCGAAAAAATGCCTTACTTATTTACATCAGAGGAATACGCTGATATGGTTTTTATTTTGGGTTACTGTAATGGTAATGCTAGAGCTGCTGTAGAAAAATATGAACTACGTTACCCTAATAGGAGGATTCCAGATACCAAAACAATTCCAGGAACTTTTCGTACTCTTCGGGAAACAGGATCACTACCAAGTACTAGAACCAATTATGAACGAGCTGTCCAACTTGATGATGATATTGTTATTAATGCTGTTCATCGCAGTCCAGGTGTAAGTACACGACGTATTTCTAGGCGGATAGGAGTTTCGCAGTCAACGGTATGGAGGTCACTTAATCGAAACAAATTTTATCCGTTTCATAAACAAAAGGTTCAACATCTACAGCTAGGGGATGGTCCGCTTCGCTTGGAGTTTTGCAACTTTTTGAATATTAATAATCAACTCTACAAGCGTATTTTGTTTACGGATGAGGCACAACTCACTCGGGATGGTGTCAATAACTTGCACAATGAACACTCATGGGCAGAAGAAAATCCACATGAGGTAGTGGAACAGAACTTTCAACACCGATTTAGCGTCAATGTCTGGTGTGGCCTTTTGCACAATCGGCTGATTGGACCTTTCATATTACCTGGACGCCTAAATGCTGAGTTCTATTTGCATTTCCTTCAAGAAGAGTTGCCGCAGCTGTTAGAGAATGTTCCTTTACATCTCAGACAAAATTTGTACTTCCAGCATGACGGAGCACCTCCCCACTTTTCAGGTGCCGTTTCTGCTTAATTAAATCATCAATTTCCTGGACACTGGATTGGTCGTGGAGGGCCTCACCCTTGGCCACCAAGATCACCAGATCTATCTCCATTGGATTATTGCATCTGGGGATGGATGAAAGACATTGTGTACAAGACAAAAGTGAATTCTCGTGATGAATTAATTGCCCGTATTATGGATTCGGCTGTGCAGATACAGGGAAGTCCTGAAAAATTAAGAAACGCAACAAAAGCAATACACAAACGTGCTGCAAAATGTATTAATAATGATGGCCTCATTTTCGAACATCTATTATAAAAAGGTGCGTACGGTTGGCCCAACCTGATTAATTTTGCTTAAAACTAGTAATGTATTATACTGAATATAATCGATTTTTTGGTACTTACTTCTGTTTTATTTTAGACTTTGGTTATATAAATTTTCTCAGAATTAAATTCTCTACAATTAATGTTTGTTGATTTTATGTATTTATTACCAATTTAACAAAGTTATTGTACATCAAACTTAAAAAAAACATTGTTTCGTGCCCCAATTTTTTGCATTCAACCCTGAATCCCTCAAAAACTACTACAGGTACAGTTCTGAAACCTATTTTATTAGCTTTATCAGGTAAAAATACATAAGAATCCATGATATTTCTTACTTAATTAACCTTTCCAAAAGTTCAATATGGCTTTATTTTACTCTTTACCCAGGAATTCAGGCGAAATCTTTCGCTAGCTGTAACTCGCTAACGAAGCGTTTTCGGACCTATGTTTATATAACATTTTTTCATTATTTTTACTAGTAAGATTTGCTGTAGAAGTGGGGGGAGAACTTCATGAATCACCCTGTGTATATATATATATATATACAGGGTGTATATTATGTCTGGAAACACCCAAATATATCCTTTAATAATTTAAATATAAATTTGAAACCTCTTACAATCGTGATAGAGATTGGGCATCTACTTTTTGGAACAATGTTTTGTTATGTCACACCAACGGGGGACGTCCTGCCGAGGGTATCGTGAATATTCTTAATGGAAGCCTATACCTTGTGATACATAATTTTAAAGGTAATAGCTTACTGAATTGAATGCCACAAACCGCATCTCAAAGGAAGTATTCTATCAGAAAATAGAGCATTTTTAGTATTGAAAATTTACTGATGTTCAACAATGTAATTTTAACATGGTTCTTGCCACAAAATGTGTTACACTAATTTTTTAGCATTTTTTAAATGTTCAATTAAAATAAAATAAACAATTTATTTTTAAGCTGGTTTCATTAGTACAAATTTACCAGTTTTTATTACAATGAATAAAACTTATGAGTCACTTTCTCTGATTACTTATGAATCTGTACTTAGTGTTTTCCAGTCAGCAGGAAGGTTTAAAGAGACAAAGGTCACTAGCCTGTGAGAAACATTATTGTGTTATTAATCATCTGGTCTACAGGTTTCAGTTTGTTGAGCATGGAGCTTTCACTAGACAGGTCTAAGCTTGGGAATTACAAATGGACAAAGGTCATATCATTCCTGTCGAGTTAATCAGTGTCTCTGAAGCATTGCTCTCAACAAGTTATCTAATTACAGTAGATCAGTTTTTATTTGGCATTTTAATGGAATTGTCTGAAAGAGAACGAATTACTCTGTTGATGATGCGAGGATATGGCGATCGTCAAAGATCTTATCGGGAAGTTTGTAATTTGTTTAATGACACTTTCCCAGAAAGGAATCCCATAAGTGTTTCAACAATATCAAAAACTATTGAGCGTTTTGAAATGACAGGGAGTGTACGTAATCGGCCAAAGTCGGGTAGGATACAATCTGCAACAGATGAAGAACATGCACTAGATGTTTTGCAAACATTTATTGAAGACCCACATACATCGCTCAGAAAAGCTGCACAGCAACATGATATGCACCCTATGTCTGTGAGTAAGATTTTGAAAATTAATAAATACAAACCATTTAAAGTTCATTTAGTCCAACAGTTAAGTGAGGATGATTACAACAGAAGAGTTGAGTTTTGTGAACTTGTGATGCGCAAATGTGATGACAATAGAGATTTTCTGACCAACATACTATTTTCTGATGAGGCAACTTTTTTCCTAAATGGCAATGTTAACAGGCACAATTGCCGTTACTGGGCTAGTGAAAACCCACATTGGATTACTGAGTCCCATTCACAGCAACCACAAAAACTGAACGTATGGTGTGGAATTTTAGGTAACAAAATTGTTGGACCCTTTTTCATCAATGGAAATTTAAATGCCGAACTTTACTACAATATGCTCCAAAATGAAATAATCCCAGCTATTCAAATTGCATCAGGAGAATACTTTGATAATGTATGGTTTCAGCAGGATGGTGCTCCACCCCATTATGGGAGACAGGTAAGAGAGTATTTGGATTTAAGGTTTTCTCATAAATGGATTGGCCGAAGAGGAGAAATCGAATGGCCTCCAAGATCTCCGGATTTGTCACCAATCGATTATTTCCTATGGGGTCATTTAAAATCCAATGTTTATAGAAGAAAGCCTCATAATTTGGAAGACCTAAGAAACAGGATTATAGAGGAGATTGCTCTGATAACTGAAGAAATGTTAGGCAACTCTGTCGAATCATTTTACACAAGATTGGCTCATTGTCAAACCGTAGAAGGAACACAGTTCGAACAATTGCTTTGACACCAAATGCAGGTAAAACGTTTGTTGTAAGACTTTTCTAACAGCATACATTATTTTTTATTTGTAATAAGAAATCAATAACATAAGTATTTCCATAATTGTACTGTAATAAAAACTGGCAAATTTGTGCTAATAGAACCAGCTTAAAATGAAATTTTTGTTTTATTTAATTGAACATTTAAAAAAATGCTAAAAAATTAGTGTAACACATTTTGTGGCAAGAACCATGTTAAAATTACATTGTTGAACATCAGTAAATTTTCAATACTAAAAATGCTCTATTTTCTGATAGAATAATTCCCTTGAGATGCGGTTTGTGGCATTCAATTCAGTAAGCTATTACCTTTAAAATTATGTATCACAAGGTATAGGCTTCCATTAAGAATATTCACGATACCCTCGGCAGGACGTCCCCCGTTGGTGTGACATAACAAAACATTGTTCCAAAAAGTAGATGCCCAATCTCTATCACGATTGTAAGAGGTTTCAAATTTATATTTAAATTATTAAAGGATATATTTGGGTGTTTCCAGACATAATATACACCCTATATATATATATATATATACGTAATTTTGAAGGAAAGTGGAAGGCTCGTCACTTCAGTTTAGTTCATTACATCCCTCTGAATTCTATAACAGTAAGTAGGATGGTAACTACCTTCATTCTTTTTGATTTTACTGACACGTTCTCTTGACTCCTAGACGTGGCGCAAAGTGAACTGCCACTTTTAATTTATTACCAGCCTTGCTTTTACTGCTTAATTTTATCTGCAACAACAGCTTCATTTGTATTTAAATTTCAATTGAAAGTTTTGGATTCATTAGGCTTCACATTGAACCACAATTTGTGTATTTTTGACCGAAAAGACTTGATTCGTACTAGTAAAATGTATATTGAATTACGTAAAAGTGTTGTATTGTGGACATTTTATCTTGTAATAACAATTAGCAGTGACTTCTCATGCAGTTTCGTAGGCTTTTCACGTGTGTGAGCACTTACTGACATTCTGACACCAATGTCGAGTTCACCTTGTAGCTGTGATCAAAAAGATATGTCACAACCTGTACAATTATCGCTATTTTAATTAATCCAGCCTCAGTATTTTTTGCCATGGTTGATTTTACCTACTTTTCCCGCTATATACACATTAATAAGTCTGTGAAGCCTACTGAAGTCTAAAAACAACTAAGGTGGGTTTTATAACAGGCTTTAAATTTATGCTACAGGTTAGAATTTTGTCTTTTGTATGTGCACTTGAATACTTAAAAACCACTGTGTTCCTACTATTGAATAACATGTAAATTTATTATTATATTTTCACAGTATTATTTAATTTTCGTATGTAGGTATTACTTATTCTGTAATAAAATCAAGGTTGTCAAAAAGGTTGAAATAAGAAATATGCAAGCTATCAAACTTATTTTAAGACTACAAAGGTAGACAAATTGAAAATAATTAAAAAAACTTGTTGTACTGTCATGAAACAATGTTTACACAGAACAGTTAATTAAATTGAACAGGCTCTTTTAATTAATTAACATTTGTTTGTTGTAATACAAATTTAGCAACTAAGATGCAATTTTTCACCAAATTGCGTGTGAGGTGGCCCAGAGGGTTTTTTAAATATCAATATGAATATATATATATATATATATATTTCCAAGAAAAATTTCATTACAATCGGTTCAGTAGCGTTTACGTGATTGAAAACACTCACACACAAACAAACAGACAGAAACCATGAGTTTTTATATAATAGTAGAGATATAAATAACATCAATAATCATAACGAAATACAAATAATTAAAAAGTGATAGACTGAATGATCTCAAGCTTCCAGAATTATATTAAAATCTATTCAACAAATCAAATTCTAACAAAGAGTTAATTTTGAGTTCTGAATTTTTGAAATTACAAAGAATATAATATTGAAAGATTTAAAGATTTGTCCACAAGCTTCAATACACCTAACTCAAGAGGTTCATTCATAGTTTTAGACGCAAATTTACAAGCAAACCAAGATATAAAATAATTCAGACGAAACATAAATCTTTCACAGGAAGCTATTGAGGTTAATTACATCTGGCACTACAGTTGTCCCGCTATCGCTTGAGTTGTTTGTGTGCAACCACGAGACTTTATTCGGCTTCATGAGAGTTACTAGAAACATGACACTAAATTCCATTTGTTTTTGACATTGAATTGGGGGCCTGGATGAATAAACCAAGTACTAAATGAGATCTGACCGAGATTATTGTAATTATTCTACTTATGTTATCAAAATCTTAAAGATCCGTGAAAATTAATTTGCCTCAACAATTGGCACAGAGGGCACTTTATTTTTGTATATTTCATTCCTAAAAATTGTCATGAACGAAGTGAAGAAATAATTTAAATTGGTAAAAATATAACCTCTGAGATGTGTTTAACTTTTACACATAACATAAACCAAGTACAACATTTCGGAACAATTCGTATTTTAATAAACAGGATTATTCTATACTATGTGATGAAAAACTGGGGTTTTAATGTATATTATTTACTTTTATGAATAAAGGTACTCCAGATATTTTAAAATTTTATACATCTTTCTATAGCTGCAATCTAAATTATATTATCTACTTTGTAACTCATTGTGATATTATTCAACCCTAACTATATGTATTTCTTTATTTATGTTTCTAATTGGCAGTAATTTCTATACAGGACCAGATAACATCGAACCCTCTAATTTTCCATTGCAAAACTACTTGTAGTTTCGAAACGTTTACCTTTTATAATAGGTTTATTTCAGTTACAGTTTAAATTCCTGAAGTGGACCTTTTGGGTCTGATTTGCTTTAATGAAATACCTTATATCACTTACTAACCGTGCACTGTGGTTTGCATTAAGTATTTGTATGGGCAATCATGGAGTTGCGTAAAACTTTCATTAAGAAAAAGACTCTAGATTTCTTATATTCAAAGTATATTAGAAAATCTCCATAAATGTACTTTAAACAACATAAAGCGATGTCCCTTCCGGCTCAGTTGGAAGAATGGTAGTTCTCACATAAGGATGTTGCCTCAAAATATTAAGCTGAAGATGCATTGTCAGTTTAAACATTCATTATCAGTACGGCATGTTAATATAACCGTAACACAAATAAATACATAATCTTGAAACCTTATAAATGTCTTTGTAAAAATGTGGGCGAGTTTAGTTGCAATTATTCCTCAATTATATTGGTGAACGTATTCACGTATAACGGTTCAATGGTATACTTATATAAATTTAAATGCAACCATCTTGAAACCTAAAACGTTAACAAGGAATAAATGGGATAAAAAATGTTGTTTGAAATTACTTAAACATTTCATGAAAAGTGTAATTTTGTAATTATCTTGTTAAATAATAGACATAAAATCTTCACTAATATGCGAAGGATTGCCATCCTGAAACATTTTATTGGTTAAGACAGGGTAACGACCCCCTCAATATACAATACTGCCTTTGTACAAAATTTTGCCTTTATATATAGCGAGAACAAGGGTATTTATCGTCTTCACAGTTATTCCCGAAATGTCGTGTACTAGATATAACTTTGTACGACTACTATCGGGAAACCATACGTTGACATACAAAAGATAATTCTATTTGGTCAAGGTCAGATTAATATCTGACGTGACTATTGTCAATAAGCAAAAACCTTTACTTGGTATTTGGACTTTAAATAAACGCCTTTGTACTGGTTTTCAGCATAAAACGTCTATTAGGACTCTTCGGTGCATCATTGGAAGTTGGTGTTAATAGAATGTATACCTGCTACGCCGACAAATCTTGCAGATAAACCATGTTATCGAGACTGGTAGGATCTCCGTCTTCCGCATAGGCCTACCTGTGGGCGGCACGGCACACTAACCCTCCTGACGCCATTTCTATTAACTACTATGGTCTTATTTTCACATTGCAGTCGCCAGCCAAGTCTAATGTTCCTATCGCCCAAAGAGTAAAAATGGTGGAGGACACCGGGAACCCTGTGATAGATCAGCAGAGACTAGTGATTACCGTCTCCCCGTAGTTCGCCACTCTTGCCAACACCAGACAACTCGCCGTTGTTCTCGCTGCAATTGAAAGTCTCCATCATGTATTTAAACGGTTTCGTATTACGTTGGTCACATTCATGAGAATCCACAGCCACGGAGAAATGTAAAAAGGAGATATCAAATAAAAGTGTGTTTTTCAGGATCATTCAAATGTTTAGAAGTTCAATGTCCACGTCGGTTAGGTGAAACCACGGTAATTTAGCTGGGATTAGCTTAGTAAGCAAATTTAAAACGACTTAGGCTACTAAGATTCATCTTTAATAAAAATGGGTTCCGCCCGCCTTTTCCCTTTAATGACCTTATTTTGTTTAGCAGTTACGTCACAATTGATAATCGTTTCCTTACAGAGCCATATAATTATTGGTTGGCAGACTGAGTCAAGAAATGGGTTTAGCCAGATGTGCCTATCGCCACGGACAGATATGTAGATTTCCTGAATCTGTAATGGTGTTGGCCGAGAGATGTTCGACAGTAGAGAACTTAGGACCTTTTTGAGATTCTCATCTTTTGCAGCAATCAATATTCCAAAGTAAGATCACTTATTTTAAAATGTAGGCTGTTAAATATGTACTATCCAAGACACCTTCGGTACACAAACTGGATACTGCCTCTTGTCTTCTATTGATCAACGAATTATAGGACAACACAATTCCAATACATTTTTGTTCAATGCCCAATCGGTTCTTGTTGACAGGATCAAGAAGTTTCGTTTTTGAACTCATTAGCAGCTAATCGATATTAATGCTAATCTTTTGCACCAGATTGACTCTTCAGCTTATCTATTCCCTCGAATAGCTCTGTGTTAAACTACAAGCACACATATTTGGCGTATACACTTCTGCTGCGGAACACTCCCGTGTTCGTGAGGTGTCTAATGATGACAAGAGCCGAGGAGAAACGGATAATGCAGCAGATGATCTACTCGGCGAACTGATAGTCACGGGATTTCTGCCAGTGCGCTTTCCGATGCTCCAAAACCTTATGATGGTTAGAGTTGGTGATTATATTGACCACACAACTCTTTGACAACCACCTCACGTCACCGTTGGAATGAGCACGATCAGGAAGATATCTATACTTGTCGATTATTACACATGCTTTACCATGTTCAGTTCCAACAGTTTTTAAAACCTCTTCAGATTATAAATAATAATAGTGTATTCCTATTGAAGAATGGGTTTAATCAAGAAATAGTGTTAGTGCATTGAGTTTAGGCATAGCATTGCACAAATACTATCAGAAAAATTAAATGCCCTCGACAATTACCTATCACACATTTGGGGACATCGAACAACAGTAGTTCACAGTTGAAAGCAAAAGCTTATTAAAAAAATCTTAATTACATAAGAAATCGACTTATTCCGTCATTATCAGCTGCCCAGTCCAGTCCAAAGGTTTTCAAATACCTTGAACAAAGCAAATATGATGAGGCCTGTTAAAAAGAAATCACATTGATCATAGTTACTTATTGGTTGGTTAGGCTTTAGCTAATCACGTTAAAGATTCTCTCCTTTCACCTCACCTGTATAGACCAATGCGTATTACTGGCAGTTTCGGTTGAACATCTGATGACTGAGGATGATCTCCACAACAGAGGCGAGAAGTGTTACAATAATATAATTGTTGACGTATCTGGTAATATACAGTAATACAATAAAGAAATTCATAATTGAAATTGATGGTTATATAAATTTAAATTCATTACGATTGGTTTTAAGGGAACAACTATATTAGATTTTATCGAATTTTAATTATTTCTTAAACTTTTCCTTCATACTATAAACTGAATTCGTAATATCCTATACATAATTTGATTGTAAAACATTTAGACAAGACTTGCTTTACGGTAATAAAATTAAGGAATAATCCTTTTTATGTAGATTACTATGGCAGACTCCGGACATACGCAGTGGTAATCAATTAGTATGTAATTAAAATCCCCAGTCCATTGTCAAGTGTTAATTAACTTTGAGTACATAAATAGCTTTTACATTCCCTCGGTCTGAAAACAATCGTAAGATTGATATCAGATGATGTATTCGATTTCCCTGTTGACAACTGAGCAAAAATCAACTGTTTGTCTTCTATTGAGAGTTACAGCAATTAGGTCACGCTTATTTGTAACTTTCATGCGTAAACAATCAAACATAATAAACATGTTTCCTTGTTGCAAAACCAATCAATTCTGAAGCTCTCTTTGTTATATGTTTTTTATATTTAGATATTCGATTATATTTAGATATAAAACCGTTACCGGTTGCCTTTTTAAGGTAGAATTTATAGTAGTAAACACACACACACACACACACACACACACACACACACACACACACACATATATATAAATCTTTTCATAAAATTGACAAATAATTTAAATCATCATTATTTAAAATTTTTAGGTTTAAAAATAATAACCGTTTACAAGAATAGAAGTATACAATGGAACCGTAATAAGTAAAAATGTTTACATAATAATTTGAAATTAACATAACAATAATTGAAATTAAATGAAGTCCATGTTTTCACAAGGAGAAGTTTATATTTGATATTTTTTTAATAAGGTTTCGATTATGTACTTTCTAAATGTATGAAAGTATTACGATTATATTAAAACTCCGGTGCTCGGGTGTAGTGCTGTAACATGAGTGTTCGAGGTGAGTGACATTTTGGTTTTTTTACGTAACGAGGTTGTAACATGAGCTAAGTACACACGGTATTTAGTAAAGCAGCAACTGATTTATATTTTCAAACACACAAAAATAGTCACATAACATAATTAACCATATTAGTTTATACAGGTTAGTATATTAGGTGTACGTACATAATTGGCATAAAAAACCATTAAAAACACTTTAGTATTTAAAATAAAAATTCAAGTCAGATAGTTTAAAATAATAATAATAAATATTGCAATAGGTGTGAATATACACTTCGATTATATAAAATAGAACAATTAGCTGCAATTTATTTACATGTTCAAACACAAAGAATTGCCAATCTAATATTTTATTAGTTACTTTCAAGCTCAAAAACATTTAATTAAAAAACAAAAGTTAAATTATTGCAAAAAAATCATGAAAGACATCATCACTCAGTGAAAAGGATGGAACACTGATACTCGCGTGGAGTGCAATAGCACTTCAAATACTACAGTGCTTGAGAAATAAATTAATATAATATAGTCTAGGGCGACACGGAAGATGTCACTGTACTGATAGGTGTCGGGGATGTCCATGGGGGGGGGGGAAATGAGAGCTTATGCTCATTCATGTTCCCAATTATGTTTTATGAACGAAACAAAATACCTGAAGTACTATTGTACTCCGCGCGAACACTGAAGTGTTACACGCTAACATTGAGTGTCATTGTCTCCTCAGTGTTGTCAGTGTTGTTTGATTAAAAAATCTAAACTAATGCATCTTCAATTTGATATTTCGTGATGACAACATGTGAAATCACTTTTCTTCGAACTGAGCTGGAAGCGATATTCTTTTATTCTGTTCAAAATTTGTAATATATTACTTTTACATAGATTTTCTAATATACTTGGACTATAACAAATCTAGGGTCATTCGTGTTAGGAAGTTCGATTGTCCTTAAAATTCTTACCTAAAAGCAGCATGAACGCTTAATAGCAATGTAATGTTCTTCACTAAAGTATATCAGACCCAAAGACCCAAACGTAGGCATGGTGTGAAGTATTTATTTAATATACATGATGAGTTTAGCTGCAGTTCACCTGCAGCGTCTAGAATCTGATGTTACAGACTTAATTCCTAGAATCTGGTGTCTTGTTTGTATTAAGATAAAAAGTTGATCAAACGAAGCTTAAAATTTTACATATTTTCGATACCAGCGACACCTATATTATAAAATATAAATATAGTGTAATCCAGGTGAATTGGATGCTGAATACGAAACTGCGAGCGAACTTGCGGTTAAGTATTAGTACAATATGAATGATCCACAATACAACAATTTCACATGAATTAATTATAAATATTTTACAGTTAATCGTTACGTCGACTCGGTCGGAAATTACATAAATCGAGGTTTGGTGTGAAACCTTTGAATACAAAAGTTTAAATTTAACCTTAATTATAAATTGAAGGTGTTGTTGTGGATAAAATAAAGCAGTAAAAACAAGGCTGTTAATAAATTGAAAGCGGCAGTTCACTTTGCCCCAGATTCAGGTGTCAAGAGAACACGTGGCTAAAGTCGGTTTGCCCCTGCTATAGAATATAGAGAGCTGTAATAAACTAAACCAAAGTGTCGAGTTTTCCGCTTCACCTCAAAAGTGTCGTATATATTTATTTACAGATATTTCCCGTTTCGCCACAAAAAACACATTATGGAAATTGATATAAAATTCCATGAGGACGTCAAAAGTTCTTTCTGTTTGTATGAAAATTTGCCTCTCTTAGTTCTTCGTGAAATTATATATTTTTTTTAGCATATTTTTTGAAAATAATTAATTCTATAAAAAGGGAGTTTTACAAAGATTAGTTGTGATAGAAAACCTGACAACCATATGAAACGTTTATTTTGTATAGTAGCCGGAAAGTTAAAATGCTCAGAGATGATAAATATTGAAGTAGATATTCATGATGATATTCCCGCGGCTCTCAGAAACAATTTTGTACAACATCACGTGTATTTGATTGAATAGCTCTCACGACTTCTGTAACACTTGAACTATTTTAGACCAATTAGGAAGAAATGTTTATAGTTTTCTTCGTGAAATCACATGCGATGCAATACTGTAGGGTCCTATTATATTAAAAATATAGAATGTCACATATCATTAGAACTAGTTTTCATGTACCCATTATTCAGTATTCAAGAGTATCAGAGGTTAAGCAAAGTTGCGAGCAATGTTAGGTTTTACACTTCAAGTTGAAATTAATTCTAATTCCAACGCAAAATTCGATTTTACTCTTTTGCCTTGAGAGAAAAAACAACTATGTAATTGTTTAGAATTAAATATATATGTATAGTTTTATAAATTGTATAGCTGTAGATATAGTTGTTTTAAATTTAAATCAACATCAATAATAGTAAACATTTCAGTACTTACATTATGACACAAACACAATTTAGTTCATTAAGACAAATCCAGAATAAATTAATTGGTTTACCTTGTAGTCACGATACTAATTTAAAATGTGTTGTTACTATGGAAATGGGCATTTATTGTTACTACGACAGTCGCTGTATTAGATACAATATATATATATATATATATATATATATATATATATATATATATATATATATATAATGTAGTTATTTTTTAATCAAACCACTACAATTCCATAAATCGCATTGTTTTATATAAAATGATTGGAAATTAAATACTTTCATTCCAATTTAGTTATTATTAAAATCAATAAGAAAAAAAATTCAATATTTACATTATGACAGTTGCCATCCATATTTCAAGGTGACACATTATTTATCATTCCATATTTCATCCGTATTTCAATTTTAATTAATATTAACATCAATAAGAATAAAACATATCAATATTTTACATTATGACAGTTGCCATCCATATTTCAAGGTGATACATTATTCAGGAAAGGCATTGGTTTAAAATCCATGTTCACTATTATTATACTAATTTCTCAGTCCAGTTTAGGAATTAAATCAGCATTTATATACCTAAGCAGTATCATATAACTCATCAGTTACAAATATATGTGATGTTTCCTTGACGATTTATGAGTATATTCATACGAGATTATATGAGTACCCACTGAGTTTATTCCATTTTGTTCCTTCATCTGCTGTAAATAGGCAGTTCTACAATGTCTGAGCTAACCAATAAATTTTGTTCATTAAGTTAAGTTAGATCCAGAATAAATTATGGCCTTGTTGTACGATGTTAATTTCAGATCTGTTGTTATTTCTCACATAATTTATGCTTTCACTCTATAAATATGAACAAACTGATAATAGTGGTTTATTTATTCAAACATATGTCCGTGCTATCATATTACAATATTTACAAAGAACAGTTTATTATATTCAACAGGCTCATTAAACTAATTTTTCGCAACTTTAGAGATCAACATGGAATTTTTAACTGCTTTAGAGACCAGTGGGGCGAAGCCCTGAGAGATTTTTGAAACAAGAATAGGATTTTATTCACACCAGGTACCCTAAAGATGTCCATGTAAGATTTCCATACAATCGGTTCAATACAGTACAAATCCAGTCACAAGATCCTTATAGTAACACTTATTGTTACGGAAAATGGAAGTTAAATAGTACCAAATTTGGTTTATTATTATAAATTACAGGTTATAAATACAGGAATGATTGAAAAAATTAGGATGTTAAAACCCGAGGTTAAATAAGTCTTTTAAATAAAATTAATTAATTGCCTAAGTTACGTAAAAGCCATCACAGGAGGTTGATAGGCATCTCATTATTGGTTGCTGCAAAAGCGAGAACGTTAATGTCAAAAAGGAGATCAGTTTCTTATTAGAAAGTTTCCCGCCGGCACCATTACAGATTCAATAAAATGGCATGTCTGACTCTGAGCGCATGTCGGCACCCACATATAACAAACTACTATGTTTGTTACTGCTAAACAAAAGGAGGTCATTAAAGGAAAAAGGCTGGCGGCAAACCATTATAAGAGGAAGATGGAACTTATAAGTTCGTTTCAAATTTGCTTACAATGCCAAGCCCAGCATCCGAGGTTTCATCCGAATAACATGGAAATTGGACTTCTAAACATTTTAACGTTCCTAAAAACGCAATTTTACTTGATAGCTCTGTTTAACAACTTCTTAAAATGTCTAAGATCGTGGCTGTGGTTTCTCATGTGTCTGTCCAACTTAATATGAGACAGTTTACATACAAGATGGGGACTTTCAATAGCAGCACTTGGGAAGACAACAGCGAGGTGTCTGGAGTTGACAATAGTGGCGAACTGCAGTGAAACGGCAATCACTGGTCTCTTCTGTTATATTACAAGGGCCCCAGTATCTTCTACCATTTTCACTCTTTGGACGATTGTATCATGAAGCATATGACTCGGCTGGCGACTGAACTGTGAAAATCGACCGAGGTGGTGATAGAAGTCGCGCCAAGATGGTGAGCTTGCCGTGCCACTGACTGGTGGCCTATGAGGAATGCGGTGATCCTACCAATCTCGATAATATGGTTTATCTGAAAGATTTCTCGATCTTGCAGGTATACACTCTATTAACACCAAATTCCACTGATGCACCGAAGAACTATAATAGACTTTGAAGCTAAAATCATGTCTAAACCAGTCTCTAAAAGAGTTTCTAATCCTAATATCTAGTAAAAGTTGTTACTTATCAGTGATAGTCACGTCAGAGAATTATCTGACCTTCAAGTTTTGATTAATTCCTTCAGTTTTACTGCTTTCTGATATCCTGTTTCCTAAATGATTAATGTATTAAAAATACTGAAGACTTTCAGTGCAGTTATTTGAATAGCAATGATATTTTTGGAATTGAAGGGAGCACAGCCAGTACCAATCTTATTGTATTTTTGTTTCTGTACTACAGAAGGTTATTTTGAATTTTCAGGCAGCAATTGTTTTTACTGAAATGGAATTTTTATAAAAAAACACGTACCATTGTTTTTTATACCTGTTAAAATACGAGTATTCTCTAATTGTAATAATCAGTCACTCCATCTTTCGTTAAACACGCTTATTTTATGTTACTTTTGACAGCTCAGCACTAATAATGTAATTATAGACGCATCTACAAAATAATGTCTAAAATATTCCATACTTTAATTTAATATTTCCATAATAGTTTAATTTTAAATGCAAATTGAATTTCTAGGATAATTTACGGTAGTTTAATGATTATAAAGCGTGACGTACTTTGGTACATGTATACAAAATATATTAAAACAAATGGTCTATACAAACGAGGATTAGCATAAATCACTTTTTTAAGAGTAACAAGGCTGTTATGTTGTTAGAGAATGCTCCAAACTTTACAAGACGACTCCTATTTCTTGCCTGTACTTGCATTAATCCTTGTCTTATTCCGTTCATGAATGATTCATGATGAGTATCGTCCGCCTATACAATTCCGACGGTTATACTGGATACAAGGCAACGGCAAATTCTTGTCTGTACTTGCGTTCTTGTACAATAATCTATGTCCTCTTGCATTCTTTAATGATTCATGATCATTATCTTATACAAGCCTACACACCTACGCCTGGTAATACTTTCCCGAATCATGAAAATAACTAAACTAGCATTGATTACTGTAATAATAATGCATATTGCTTCATCAGTCATGATTTTCAGGCTTGTTTCCTTGTTTACAAATTTATTTATTCTGCTTCATTGCTATTGCATAGATGAAAAGATATTATATATATATATATATATATATATATATATATATATATAAATGAAGAAACAGGAACCATTCCATTTTTAAAACCTTCAAAAAAGTTTTAATAACGTCGAAATACGTAATGATTTAGATTATTCCTAAAAGACATGCTCCATTCATGATTTTGTAAAATTAGCCCAAAAGCAATTCTCACTTAACTAGTGATAATTTGAATATTGATTTATAACACGTAATAAAAATACAATGTCTTCTAATTCTTTAATATTTATGAAATCTTGATCAGATATAAAATATCTAGCTTGAGGTACTGCAAGTACCCCATATCTATCTTATATAAAGATCGTATGAAAATCTATTCCACATAATTCAATTATTGATAGAATTCCTTGTTTACAGTAAAAGCCCTTTAGTTTGATCGCAAGACAGTAAAAGCTTGGGTTTATAGGCACTTGCAGCCAATCTGGTCATATTGTTATCCTTTTACGCTTTGAAGTACGAATACCGGCGTTTTATTTCTCCCAGGATTTGACCAAAGTCAATGCCAAATGCTAACCTTCAGTTTATACGGTATTTATTTCAAGTTTATTTACTCAAGTTAATTCTTTAATATGCAATTAGTGATAACATATATGTGTTTTATTTCTTAGATAGAAGATAATTGGAATTCTAGAAATTTTAAAATTTATATTCCATAAGGACCTGCTATAGATCAATCTAAATTTTAAATTGATTGATTTTAATCTTTGAATTTTTTGAAACCAAGAATTTGTATTGGCCAGTTCTTCATGTTTTCACTTTTATAACAGTTTTTAAGACAACTTCAAACAATTAACTTACATTCTTATTATTCACTGAATTAACGACGGAACACTTACTTTTCAAACTAATTATGTTGAGAATTGACAGTCTCAAAATCCTAAGTAAACTAATACATTATATGATTTTAAGGGTCTATGTATGTATTACCTATTGTTTATACAATTTATTACAGTTGGTTTAAGTATGTTATTATTATTTTCACTATAAATAAAGAAACTTTTAAAAGTATCAATGTTTAATTCAATAAATATGACGGTTATATATCATCTGATGAACAACTGCATGTGTTATGGTATAATTCCATTGTCACCCTTATCTGAATATCAAAAGTTTCTTACATACAGAATTTTTAAATAGCTCGTATGAATTCTAATCGTCTTTACCAGTTTTATGATTATTATATTACACATTAAGCGTTGTTTCATACTTTCAATAATTATTTGAGTTATTTCTATGCATTTTGCAGATTTAAAATTGGACATAAGACTATCAAGAATCGTCACTCAAAATTTGAGGATCCCAAGAAATCGAACAAGTTTAAACCACTGCTAAACAATTAGAAATCAGCAGAACGAATTTGCTTTAATCCAACATAAATAAGAATGTAACATCTTTACAGAATTAAAACCTTATTAGATAGTTTATAATTTAGGCTACGCGTCCCCCAAAAACAGCAATTAATATATTAGGAACAATTACGGTTAACGTGGAAAACACATTAGCATAAACAACTAGTTACTCTTGTGCTAGTAAATTACAGAGCTAATTTACAGAGATTTAAATGCAGGCGCGGTAAAATATATGGGAAGTTGTAATGGAATCGTAATGATAACATCACGGTTTGCTTTTAGTGCCGATAAACCAGGCAAACTTACGTGAGATGCGGCTATGGTAAATTACTGAGAGTTTGTAAATTAAATTAATTTTCATACAATGCATAGATACAGAAAATTCTGGAAATTAAAAGTTGGTAGAGAGTTTAAATTAAATGGATTATATACTGAAATAAACAATAACAGATAACACATTGACAGCGGTTAGCCCAACTTAGGAGTGCTATTATACAGGTTGGCCTAACGTCGGTACATCGTGCCGCAGTGAAGGTGCAATTTGGAATTTACCTTAGTTATGTTATTCATTCTGACACTTTATTAGATTACTTTTATTTCTCTATTTTATAACAAGAAGTAAGTAAATTTTCTGGTTTTTGCTACAAATTCATTATGAAATATTTCCAATATTATTATTATTCTCTTTAAAAAAGGAAGTAAATAATGCTAGAGTTATTACAGATTTTAAAAATATTTTTTTGAGAATACTATAAAATAAATTTGAAAATAAACATTAAAATAATATATTAATAAATCTAAAATAAAATATAAATTAAATAGAATTTGTTATACTAGCGTAAGAGAGCTAAAAAGCGATGTTTTTTTAATTTTTTTTAACAAATAGGGGTTTCTAAAAAAAGATTTGTTTTAGCCTAAAGTAACACCCACAATATAATCGCTTAAAATAATATTTCAGAGGACCGCCCCAGAAATATTGTATTTAATCAGAGCTAAAGCTGATTTAGCTTTCAGAGTATACAATTTTCGTTCAGATTGTATAAAATTTTGCAGACGATACAACATTCTAAAACCTAAATAATCATTATATTTTATATGGTGACCTAAATTTCATTTTAATTTCTGTACTGACGTTAAAGAGGACTTATCCTTCAAGGGAGCACCTAAGGTGAAAGGTTACTGATAATATAAGAAGTTTTTGTACGTCCAATATCGATGTGCAATTTTTAATTTCTGAAATTATCTATGTATGTAATCAACTTAAGTTCAAAAATGATTTCATAATAAATAATTCTTATCATGATGTTTTTGTAAGACTAAGAATGATTGAGTTCCGTTCAAAATATCACTGAGTTGATACAAATTCATATATTACCCCCAAACATTTTTTAAAACACGTCTTTGTAAAGAAATATACAAAGTTTAGCATTTTTTAAATTTTAGAAACTGAACTATTAATTCCTGCAAGCACTATTTGAAGACAATGATGACAGTTGTAGTTGCACATTGTTTCAAGGAAAGTCCATAATGAATGTAATACTTAGTGGTTTATTTGTACGTTCGCCAAGTAACAAATCTAAAGGATTAGTTGTTGATTTACTGGACTATATTATTGCAATAAAAATATATAGGCAATAGAAAGTGTACCTGATACTGAGTGTAACGTTGAATTGTGGTCTGCTACCAGAGACAAATTTAAGTATTATCGTAAAAGATTTTTAGATATTACTAAACTAAAACATATCAATAATGCATAAACGCATTTACACATTGATGTGTTTCAACTTCCAAACTGTACAAGTTATCTTATTATAAGCTGCACAAAGAGTACATCGATTCACAACGTGTACCCGCCTGTACATATAATCATATATATTAACCTGTGGGTTCACAGGAATTTTATTCGGTTCATCTTAAAACCTGAGTTATTCTTACAAAATGAATTTACTCGATTCTCACACTAATAAAGCAGATTAAACATTAAACAAACCTTATTACGATAAATATTTACTTCTTAAAAATAGTACATAGGATATTTTTTTATCACATTAGTATGTGATAAAATTGCACACCATCGACCATAAATGTCAGAATGTTTATACATTTTCGGAATATGGTAGTTATTTTTCTAGGAGTCATCATCGGAAAAACGCGTCAAAATATCTCTTAGGACATTCATCATGAGGACGACAACGTTACATATTTCCAAGTGTTTCACATGTATAAAACACCAAAGGGCATGAAAGATATTTAATTATAAATTCAAAACCCATAATCTAAAACATTACCCGCTTAAAACCTTGTTAGAACCGATGTTAAGTCACCGTCTGACAGTTAAATAAAGATACACAAACATGCTACTTTCAGACAATGCTGGGTCTGTATATAGTTTTTTAGGCTTCTTTAACTTATTTGAATATTGGTTTAGAGTGTATTAAAACAAAGAAAAATATGATTTAAGGAGAGAATTACCGTTATATATTTTTATTCCAGTTGATACCCTCACTTTTCAACCTTAAAATAAATTAGTCCGAGAAACCATACAAGCCAAAGCGTATTTCGTATGGAAAAGTGAATAAACCGGTTATATTCAGATTTGCCGGACTTTAATACCATATTAACAAGACTTTCAACCAAACAGGATAACCTCAGGAGAGCGGAAAGTTTATCACTTGGATATAGTTGGGCTCACTTTACAACTCGCAGTATTCCAACAGGAAGAAAACTACCTCCATCCAATCTGACAAATAGCTTCTCATCCTCGGAGTGTGGAACTAAGTGAATTGCAGCGTTTAATTTATTAACAAACCTTTATATACCGTGTTCTTCCTGTATTGTGATAGCCTACGTTTAGTAAAATGCAAATTTCATTAAATATTATTGTATATTTATCGAGTGTATTTTTAAGAATTATCGTGTTATTACGTAATAAAAAATTCTTAAACACATTACTACATAAGTAAATATCTATATCTTTAAATCAATATGTTTTAAAGAATATCCATTATTACACTTTAGTAACTATGAATGTGGAGCTAAAAACATTATCGATCATGACATTTAGAAACAAATTATAGACATAATGAACTATTTAATAATCCTACAAAAATGTATATAAGTATATTGATATTTTACCACATGACTCACCATGCCCTTAAAGGGATTTTCGCTTGTTTAACATCTAAATAATAAGAAGGAAATAAATACATTAATGTTGGCATAAATTATGGGTTCCTACCAAAAAAAAATGGCGTTTTGTTTTCGTATTCTTACAGTTTTTGCTAAACAACATAGCGGTTTTACCCTTTTCAATACACGGTTGAGAAGCCAACACCTTAATCTCGTAGAAACACTAAGCTCTGGCGAAGGAAAACTGTAAAACGAAATAATGGTATGTATTTTTCCTTACACTACGATATTATGTAAATTATACCTGATGTATACTTCACCTTTCTTATTCACGATACCCTTACATTTATTTCCACCCAAGGACACCGACTGCTTCTCAATATGAATAGGATAATATCAATTCCAGACTGTTTATTACATTTTGGGTATTTTAATTCTATTAACACCCGTACATTTAATTGGAAATATAATTCATGACTTCCCAAATTCTTGTTGGAAAGTTGGAATAAAATATTTAATTTAAAATTCTAATTGGCATATAATGTAAATGAGCCGTATATCGCGATATAAAAATGATATTCATGCAACGGTAAATTAAGATTGCAACCAAGTTTGTCCCTTTAATTTCAAATTGTTTTTTTAGTATGTACTCAAATTTTTTGGATAGAAAAACCAATATTTATTTTCCTTATAGGGTCTGAAAATTTATTTTTATATTCTTTTCGTCTGTTATGGACTTTCAAACCGAAACATTATACTTAATAAAAACTATAATTTAACTATAATTGCTAATTTTTTTATGGTTCGTATTCATAAACTAATAAGCTTAATAGGTATCTAAGGTCCTAAAATAATATATTTCTTTACCCTTTTTTATTGGTTTGTCAATGGTTTCTAATTTTTTCCAACTATTATACATCTTTAAAATGCTATTAATGTTACTCATTCTTCAGTTTTAATTCACTACCGACCACATAGAGCGTACTTCTAGGGAGAAGGTTACGGTTTTCAACCCTATAAAGCTGTCCAAATATACTTTTTTATAAATTATTTAAAAAAACTTATTTATAAAATATTTAATGGTTTATACTTTTTTATAGTTAAAGCAGTAAAACAACGATATAGCCAGTAGCTTTATAATTAAAAAATGGCAGGATAAACAAAATACTGACAGAAACGTATCTCTACAAACCTTTATTGAAAAAGTGTACATAACATTCTACAACATTCCATTTAACAACGGTACGGTACGGAGTAAGATTCTTATGCCCAGTGACGCATAACTTGTATTTTTATGAAAGAATGGTTTCAAGACATACGCTTTATTGGGAATGTAGTTACAACCATTTTCGTTATTTCTAATATTAAAAATAAATTACATTCTCAAAAATAGTGTACTACGAGATATATTTATTTCGACTCGTATCATTCTATAAACTGATGTAGAATGTTGTTCATTAGAAATGCTATTACATCAGCATATTTAAAATGGACTGGGCATTAGCGAAGCCTGTCACTTACATCCGCCAGTCTACCCGTCTGACGAATTGGGATTTAAAATTTAATTTTTGCGTGAAACTTCATGTCTACATAGAAAAGATAAAATTTGATGTTGGTACATAGGATTTGGCTAGGTGTTAGGATTGCATGCGATATTCGTAACTATTCTGTTCCTAACTTTGAACCCTCGCTATCTTCAAGTCTTAACATACACCGAACAAGTGTCAGAACACTTTTTATAATTAAAAACTACTTGTAATTTGATTTTGTATTTGTTTGTGTTTGTTTTATATAAAGTAAGGATGAACATATCTTGCTACATGACACATTCACATTTTTATTCCTAAAATTGGGTTTCATACCAGGTCTTTCATGAGTGCGTTTATTGCGTTTATTGAAAAGTTTATTTTTCATTCTGCTGTTTTCTCGTTTCCATCAATGGAAATCCGTAACATCAATGTAAAAATATTCGCTAAATCACATCCAATTTCCACGGAGAGGCCTGAAACACATCGAACTCAGTGTTCCTCACATAGAAATGAAGCTTCACGCACAATTTCAAATGTTAGAGGTCAGTTCGTTTTCGAGTGATAGCCTTCCCTAAAGCTTAGCCAATCAGCTAATTAGAAATAATGGAGTTCTTCGTATTCAAATAAATTGCTGTTTTGTATTCGTATATTTTGGAATTATATCTATGGCATGTATCATATTTTATATTTTCTGAAACACGCTACAATGTTTTCTATGAATTAAAAATTCTAATTTATATTCAGTTATAATATAAACACATAGGCGTGAGAATAAAGTATCGCAGTTGATGTTTACGTAAAATTGGTTTCTTTTCAATCTATAATTCACGTATAATGCTTTAAAAATAACTGAAATACTATTTTGTATGTCTCTGAAATTAGAGCCAACGAAAATATAACTCCACAATTAAGATGTGAGAATCGATATGAAAACTGCTTCTTGTGTGAATTCAAAATTCTGCAGACCGCCAACAGTCTAATATATTGTAACATTCCTTTCTGTACTATTCTTTCTTCTTATATTCATATTCCAGCAGAGGATGGCATGCAGACACTCTGTGGGTAAAACTAACAAGAAAACCCCATTTTACCTTATTTTGGCCTTAGCTAATTGCTAATATACTAAGTAAAATCCAGCGTTCTGGATTATAGTTCAGAACGATTAGTGGTTAATCCGACCTGAGTAATATTGTATGAACGAATGGCCGTCTAGTATTGAGTGTACTCAACATTGATTATGAATCTCGTATTGTCTCAGTACTTGCCATAAGGCATGTGCTATATACAGCTATAATAATGAAGCTATATACATAACATATAACAAATAATGAATCATTTATAATATTTAAAGTGGTGCATGATAAAAGAATTATAACTTGAAAAAGTAAAATTAAATTAATTCTTTAATATTAATTATTGAATCATTGAATGTATATTTTCTGGATCCGAACGATACTTATTAGTAATATTTTTTTAATTATTGTGAGAATTAATCCTAAACCACCTTAAGAGTAACAAAAATTGAGTAAAGTAGTAAAAAACATAGTAACATTCAGAATTATTAGAAATTGATAACTAATTTGCTACAGTTATAGGTGGTTTTGCAAGAGGAAATTCTACCTTGAAATGTTAAGAAATTGTATAAAAAATAGACCCAAAAATTATTCTCTTTTTATTGTATCCAACATAGTTTTAATTGCACGTTCTCAAAAATCTATATTTAATATTTTACTTCTTGTGAAATTTAAATTTAATTGATATTGAAAACGGTTCACGACACAAAACATTTTTAATATTACAAAGTGTAGAAAATATAATGAGCATTACAGGACATTTATTTTTCCTCCTAGTCCATAAATAACGAAGTTGTGAAACTTTAAAAGTTGAAACGGCCGCCATATTGGAATAAAATGAGGCATTGAGCTAGCCAATAAACTTAGCCGGAGATATATATTTGTGCCAAGTTTTAATACGCTTAGGCTTTTGGGAAAATTATCGTTTCCATGAGGCAATTTATATATGTGATGACGATTGTAATAGGCAAAATGTTGTAAATAAAAAAATCTACCTAGTTTGAAGACAGGTGTGGGAGGACTTATGTTGGCAACAAGAATTGTGGTCCTTTTGTAGTTTATTAATGCCATGAAAGGATCGTCTGTGGTAGTGTTACTTGACGGTTGCTATGTCAATTAAAATGTTGATTTAAAAGACAATAAGAATTTGAAAATCTGTATATAAATTTTCCAAAAAATAGTACAATAAGTATATGGACTATGAAAATAAATTGGCACATATGTTTGTGTGTGTGTGTGTGTGTGTTTGTGTGTGTGTGTGTGTGTGTGTGTGTGTGTGTGTGTGTGTGTGTGTGTGTGTGTGTGTGTGTGTGTGTGTGTGTGTGTGTGTGTGTGTGTGTGTGTGTGTGTGTGTGTGTGTGTGTGTGTGTGTGTGTGTGTGTGTGTGTGTGTGTGTGTGTGTGTGTGTGTGTGTGTGTGTGTGTGAGTGTGTGTGTGTGTGTGTGTGTGTGTGTGTGTGTGTGTGTGTGTGTGTGTGTGTGTGTGTGTGTGTGTGTGTGTGTGTGTGTGTGTGTGTGTGTGTGTGTGTGTGTGTGTGTGTGTGTGTGTGTGTGTGTGTGTGTGTGTGTGTGTGTGTGTGTGTGTGTGTGTGTGTGTGTGTGTGATACAGCTATGAGTTGTAAAACATATTTAGTTAATTATCTTTATTTAATATTCCAAACTTTTTAGTCTTTAGTTTAAAACTGAAAATAGATTTTAAATAGTCTAAATAGTTCTTAAAGTATCGTGTCGACTAATGTTTATACAGATTTTTAAATTCGTATTAACTTTTAAAAACTTACCATTAACAAGTATAAAACTGGAGAATTATTTCTAACGCCGAGTCAAATATAAATGCTATTAAAAGTAGATTATCTCTTGAAAGGCAGTGGAGCCGAAATGATGACATCAGGGTAGCTTTTAGAGGCAATAAACCTGGAAACCACATTTAATGCGCTGCCAGTGAAGGAAAGAGTGAACTCATTAATGCTCCGTTACTGTCTCTAATTAGCGCGTATCAGGTGGAAACGAAATCAGCTAAATGGGTGATTTTAGTCTACGTAAACTGTTATAATATCTTAATGTGGTGAAATACAGTCAGCTTTTAATCCTTTATCTGCTTAAAATCAATCATATGAATAACCAAATTAATTAATAATTAAATAATAATTAAGTAATAATTAAATTACACTCTTAACGTTACGTGAAGATTAATGCTACACATGTCTTCACTGACTGTACAGTAACATATGTGCCAATTTATTTTTTTTAGCTAACTACATATTATTATTTATTTTAGTAAGTATCACTAATATTATTGAAAGTTTATAATGAAAGATGGAAACAACGTTTTGGTGAACAAATTAGTTAAATAGCCGAGTACCACTTTATTAACACAAAATTTGATTTTTCTCGAAATTGATTGAGAATTTTCAGTTGGAAGTCGAAATGCAAAGGTATCGAAAAAGTTAAAAATTAAATGATATTTTTTCTCGTATACACCTCTCATCTCGTTACATGTAAAAGCAACCATCAATTAAATAAATATTAAACCATTTAAAGGGTTTCAAATTGGCGTAGTTCATTATTTTTTGTGGTTTTCTGACGATTATATTACTTTTATTTGTGTGTCTGATAGCTGGAAATAAACCAACAAGAATCAATAAGGAAAAAAATAAAATTAAGAATCATTTTAGTTTCCTTTTTTAAACCTTGGGATACCTTCTCATTAAGATTCTCATCAAAATTTTTATGGTTTTGATCAATTCTTTATCTTTACCTTTTTTATACATTGCAAATTGTCTCTTGGCTTTTAGACTTTATTAATAATCGATCTTGTTTCTCATAAATAAGATAGATATAATCTACTTGTATAGATCTGATGTATAACCTGTAACGTTTTTGAACTTCGAACACTGACCATCTGGAACCAAAATACATGAAAAAGGTGTGAAAATTGGGTTTTTCAAACGATATGCAGTTTTATTCAATATTTAATACTGTTCGAGTATATGGTGTAATAATCGAGATTTATATTTTCTGGTTACTAAATTCGATTAAAACGCGAACAGCGATAAATGAAAAAAAACCTTTTTTTGAATAAGGTTGTCGAGTCACCAAATCTATAAATGTATAATTAGTACTTCCTTATTACGAATTATTTGAATATGTTAGACATTACTGTTTTCATTCATATTATTTCTTTGTTGCATACCTTTAAAATGTTTTGTACTAGTAGTTGCACAATTGTGGAGAATGTGTTAAATGAGTTTATGAAAAAAAACAGTCTTGCAAAAATTCAGTTTGATACATTGTTTATTAGTATTTTTATCTATTATTATAAATTTTATGTTTTTACGATTGTGTGGAATAAGCAACTGTCCCTAAAACGTCTTACAATAGTCTTGAATGGTGCTCAGTTTATTTGTAAGAACTGTAATAGTTTGTTTTATATGATATGATATCGCTTCAGTATTTCTTGTTCTAAAAAAAGATAAAAGATTTTTAATTGAACTGTATACTCAATATTTTCAATGAACTGAATATATATTTTTAAATAATCAAAGCCACTATTAATTAAAAAAATATATTCTTAATAACATTTCGAAGTATTGAAACATGAAAGAACAAAACGTTTTTTGGGATAGCAGATGGTCACACTGTCAAAACTTTGGACCTTGGACCTCGGTTAGAGATAGCGTAAGTTCAAATCCTGTGTTAAAGTTGTTTATCATTACTACCGACCCTGTATTGTATCGACTCTACTTCTCCTCACATGTGACAGTGGCTCATAAGGTTAAAATGAGGTTTAAATGGGAATTGGAGGTTAAAAAAGAAGAAAGAATAACAAAAGTTAAAGTATTACATTATTTTATTACATTACATGATTATTACTATTACATTATTTAACTACCATGTGGTAGTTCTTTTATGCATATCAGACTATTAAGACGAGATATTCTTATATTAAGAATGTAATCTTATGAAATATTACCAAGTTTGTAACAATTAAAACGTTTTGATACGATTCAAAAATATTTGTAGTCGATAGCTACTCAATACTATAAACAATAAAAGTGTAGTAACAATCCATACTGCCAATTTTTTTAACACTTCTCTCTGAATAAGGATAGCTACCGAACCAAGGCGTGTATTCTATTCTCAATCAAACAGTTATTGAGTAATTTCATTAACTACGACAACTGTCGTGTTTGATAACTTGTTTTAGAGGATCTAGTAATAATGATCAGTGAAGTTACAAAAAATCTTTGTACATTCTATCATGGAAGTGACTGCAACAGAAAAACAAATCAACAATATATTTAACAAAACTACCGCAATACAAACATACGACATGACGTCAGTCACCTCGAACTTGAAAACTAAAAATCTGTAACTTAAATACAATAAAAATTAAAGAATGAAAATAGTAGCGTTAATCTGTATGTTTTGTATGCACAGAGACAAATGTATGTAGCGTTTTTGGAACTAGTTACTAACTTTAACATAACACTGATGATTAGTTTAATATTATACAGTTTTATTTGCACTTTTTACAAAGCTAGATACATGAAGAACATGTTTTAAACAAAATGTACGTAACCTACTTATTGAAATCCCACTAAAATTAAAATTTTTGGAGAAAACTATTTTGTCTCGAATTAAATAATAACATGTGGGGAAAAGAAGATTATTTATTTGTCCTTTTAGTGGCACCAAATTTGGGTTATATGGATGTAGATCAACCATTCTCTATAATTAATAATATTCCGTAGATCTAAAGGAAAGTTTTACAGAAACACTCAATGAATTTGATTCAATTAGATGCTCGCTTTGCCTGATCAGTTTGCTCTCTTTGAGAGATTATCTCCTCAGACTTCTAAAGAACGGTAAATTAATTGAAAAATCTCAGAAATAATCTTTGACTTATTAAATTTAGGTATAAAATAAACTGTAGAATTCAGTGGCGTAACTACAATTTTGCTTCAGGGAGGTTGAATCTAATTCAGGAACCTACCATACTAGGGGTATGGAATGAATATGAATAAATAACATTGAAAATATATTAGGTAGGCCCAATTCTATTTACAACATTTCACTAAGGTTTTTAGCAAGTTGGATTGCTATTATACTTATATGTTTTAAAATTTTAAGCCTTTTAGGGGATGAATGTATTCTTATACTCGTATTATTTCAAAATATAAAAAAATAACCATTTAATATTTTTTGCAAACGTACTTTTTCAAGATATGTGTTCACAGACCGTTATAAGAAGTAGTCACTTCTGTCGGTCAGTCCCGCGACTGCCTTTCCATTTTTTTAATGGTTTGTGTTTAAAATCAATAAGAATTTATGGCTATATGTATAATACGTTAAAGATCTGTATGAACTATTCAAAATTAAAATGCACCTTTAAAGCTTAAGCATAAAAATTGTGTAGTGTTGTATAAAAATAATCTATGTATCTAAAAAACTCATTGTTATATTGCAATTTCTGAAAGGTAACAATATGCCACAGCAAGTGTCGATAAAAGCTACACTGGAGTCGCATATAAAATTTCAAGTATAAAGATCATTTCATTAGTCTACATGTGTTACTATAAGAAATGTTAAAAGTGTTAAACATTGTTAATTAACTGCGCAACCGCCGAGCACCACTATACTAGAGCCGACCCTTGACATGGCATTTATAAACCACAAAAGTCTTGATTTTTTGCAGCCCTATCACAGATAAACATTAAAGCTCTAGTTTAACAAAGGAATTCTCACGCCGATCTTCAAACTAGGAAAATTTTGCATACAAAATCAACCTATTACAATTGTATGCACATGTATATTGTGGCTTATGGAAACGATAACTGAAACAAAGAGTCTAAGCATGTAGAAACTTGGCACAAAAATATATCTCGGCTACGTTTATTGCCCAGTGCGCAATTTCTGGTCGTTTTAAACTGTTAAAGTTTCACAACTTCTTTATTTGTAGACTTGGGGAAAATGAAAAGTATCCTCTAATGCTGATAATATTTTCTACACTCTTTTATATTACAATGATTTGTATTTCGAAGCATTATATTGATGTTGACAACTGTTAGGTCCCACAAGATATAAATTATGAATATTTATATCACAAAACTACCTACTTATTCTGAGTGAAAAAGTACTATTTTTATTGCATTTCAAATTTTTTGTAACAAATATTGAGTTGATTAGTTAGTTTTGAGGTTTCCATTATATAACTATAAATTATTGACTTTTAATTTTTGTAACGTACAATTACGAATATGATAGATACAATGTCACGGGAATAAGTTAATTCGTAATTATTTCAAGGTAGTATTTCCTTCTTTAAAATCATTTATTACGGTAGAAAATGTATATACTTCACTCTTTGGTTCACAACTTTACTTAAAGGTTTACTCTTGACGTGTTGTTGGGTCCAGTTTTCACAATAATTAAAATAGTCGCTATTTATTACGGAATAACGTTTCGATTGAGAAAAACTTCATTCATAGTTTTAATAAAGAACACTAAAATATGAGTTTTATATTACTTTCCCAAGTTATGATAGTCCTTTTGGCATGTACCACTTTCAACATTGTAATAATTAATTATGTTTTATGTATGTACTTCCTTTATATGTGCATACTTTATGTTAATATGAGGTTCATAAGCAATGTTGAGTAGACTCAAAACATTACGAAAATTTCTTGCCATACAAGATACTTCGGAATTCGAAATCCCAGAAGGGTGGATTTTACTTAGTATATTAGCTAAAGAAATAATACAGTAAAACTTGGTATTTTGGTAGTTTTAACCACAGAATGTGTGAATGTGATCCTATGCATTATTGTCGAATGCTATAGTCTCTACGTAGAAATGAATTTTCACATAGAACTTAGATAAAAGACTGCGAGCCCTCTTGAGTGATAAGCTTCTCTAATACTCAGCCAATTTGAATTTTGCTGATGTAATAGCTCTTGTAATGGATTAAATTCTACATCTTTTTAAAGAATAGCTGTAATTTAAAGAAATAAATGTCTAATATATTGTTTTTAAGAATATCACTTTATACAAATATTTTAAATAAAAATCAAATTTTGAATTTATTACCCCAATAAAGCTGAATACTCGAAAGCATTCTTTAATGAAAGTGCTGAGTTATGAAACACTGAGCATAAAAATCCTTCTTCAATATATACTACAATATTCTATCACTTTTAGTCACAACTAAATTCATTTCCATTAATGGATTCCTCCATCTTTCTCGTACCGTTTTTAAATGAAATGGTGTGAATGGTTCGGTACGCTTGTACTGTAAAGTATAGATGAGATCCACCTCTGTCAGAGTTTTGTTTATTTGGCTATTTATTGATTAAAAAGCTCCCGGCTATATAATGTTTTTAGGAATTTAACTTATAACAAAGTGGTTTTGGGCATCTATATAAGGTTGAAAACTTTTTTTATAACATGTAATAAAGAAGTGCGTTCCATATGGTCGGTGGTGAATAAAAATTAAAGCATAATTAAAATTGATACTAATTTAAAGATCTTACTTGATAGGCAAAATAGTTCTAAAAAATTATACAACATGAAATTGATAACCAAAGAAAATGGTAATGGCCGTATATTATTTTTTTAACAAATTACACAGATTGATTCTGAAAACATTCCTGTAAACTAGGCTTGTGTGAAGCAGAAAATAATTTAGTTTACCCATTTGTATTTTAAAATACATTTTTAATGAAAAAAGCGGTATAATATAATTTCTGCATAGTCAGAGAAGCGACCTCTGAAACGGAACCACTTAATTTATAATATTTGTAAAATCCATTCTGCTATTATTTGTTAACATGGAAAAGAGTCCCTGTGGTGTTTTCTAGTTTATTTCAGTAATGAGTCGCCTTTGTGTGCAAAACGAGCGATGTTTGTACAGACGGGACACTGATCCCTAGAGAACTTGTCACTAGGCGGCGGGGTTGGTGTCAGTTTGGTGGCTCGTATTTACTCTCTCACTGGTTATACGGCTTTTGTCTCTCACATTTTAAACTGAAGTATCCTCTATAACACCACAGGGTTTCAATAGATTCAAAGTCTCCCCGTTGGCAATTCGTACAGTTAAATGATTGATATTAATAACTATAAAATACACATAAACCTTTGACGGTTCATATTTTTAATGAGCTGTATGTCATAACTTTTCGGCTTGTCCATTTTATAATTATAAAAAATACACACCTTTTAAGATTATTGAAGAAAATTTCAAATACATGTTAGCTCCCCGACCACTAGTTAAATATACATTTAATCGTAGTTGATAAATTTAATTATATGGCTCCTGAAAGCTTCTTAAATATACAGTAACGCAACTATGGAACAACATAGCCTGTGAAGCATGCGTCTAACCCTATGAACTCTTTATTAGGATCACGAACGTTTTATTGTGACCAGAGGTTAAATTGTCAGCTTTAGGACTAATTATGTATTGATCATCCCGGTATATTCAAGAAACTCTATCTTTAAGAAAGAGGTCTTGAAGTACTCGTACTTTAGTCCACTGTACCTTTTGAAAGCGCCGCCATCTATTATTCAATATATTTCAATTTTCAGTATTGAGGAGTGAAATTTACAGCTTAACTACCAAAGGCTATATCGGCCTCTAGGAATTCTCTGACTGTGAGATCTTCCAACCTTTAGAAGCTTGTATCTGCAAGCTTTGGTCCTTTGGAAAACCCAGCCTCTTTCGTGCTCTGGAACTGTAAAACTGCCTTGGCATTTAGCTTCTCAAAGCTAGGCTTTTGAAAGTATCAAGCAATTAGAGATTCTCAGACTCCTCCAACTCCTAGCTGTCTTGCTTCCACAAATGAAAATTGCCTTTCTCTGGGAACCCGCAGGTCTAAGGACACGTTTGTCTACCAAGAGCTCTTGACGTACGAACTTCCGAGCTCAATATTTCCAATATTAATGAGCTTATCCTTTAAGTGTGGGGCATCCAGGAGGGTTCACATTCCAGTTGCTACGATGGGCTCAGAAAAACCGATGCTTAAATTCTATTGATGGACGTATATGGATGTCCAGGAGCAGCGATTTATCAAGTGCAAATCTTGAGATATTGTTGTACAAGGGTAGACCCTTAAGTAGTGTGGCTTGTTCGTCATTTTAGTTGGTCCACATTTATTAATTCTGTACAATGTTAAAAAACCTGTACTTTTGAATTGGGGTATGTTAAATTATTACAATAAAATAGGTTGTATTTTCTATTTCTGCGAACTTTGAACACATTGAAGACTAGTTTCAGTACAGTACTGTCTTCGATACCTCAAGGAAAAACGTTATAATTTCTCCAAGAACCTATGCTTAACTATATTATGTGACAGCAATCGTTCGATAATTTAATTAAAAGTAATTCTGAAGTAGTTTAAGATTTGATCTTAAAACGTGATAAAAGGGTAAACTCAACAAATAAGATAACTACAGTGTGGAAAGTATTTAAAACTTTTGTTTCAGAGTGATAATCCTGAAATTGAATTTAATTAAAAATTTTTATAAATTGTTTTACAGCACCTTTAACTGTGGTAAAATGTTCACCATGTCAAATGGCACTAAAAATGTGGCCTAATGGAGAATGATAATACAATGGATATACATATTGAAAAACTGCCCTTTTCTAAGGTACTTTAGCTTGTTACGGTCTCATCTAGATTTAGGAATCCGCTTCTATAAATTTAATACAGTAGACAAAAAGCAATATATTACAAAAATAACCACCCAGCCGTGGCATTTGAGGGATTATAAACTCTGGACTCCCTCATCGTTTCGCACGTACTCACAGCCCTATTGGTAGGACTGCCCTTTCAGCTGTATTTGTGTGTGTTTTTTGGTTGACCATGACCCTGATGAATGAATAAGTTGATGTAGTAATGTACATAGGATAATAAAATTTTGCATTATTGTAAATTATTCTAAGCGTTTATGTAACTGCGGTATAAATGATATCTCTATTTTTATTAACACACCATCATTTTTTATAACCCTTTTAATCTTTACTATAATGTATTTTTTTTATTTTCAGTACATGGAAATGGTTTTTAATATAAGAAAGCAAAATAGACACTTGTAAAATAACTTCCATATAAAAAAGTAATTTTTTATAGAACGAGTTGACATCGAATTCTTAGACTTTTAATTGCTGTATTATGACAGCGCGTAGTTTCGAAACAACTTCTTTTGATACTATGATTATTTTAACTATGTTTCAAATTACTGAAGTATAGAGTCAATACGCCTATACTTGTTTTTTAAATTTCAGTTCGGATGTGCGTTGTTAAAATTATATTTTTTTCAGTAAAACTAATACCATGCCTTAAGACAGTACGATTGTTCTGTAGAAACAAGTTTGTTTCATAGAAAATGTTCGTTCAAAATGCATGCAACGCAAGACATATAAAGTTGTATAAAATAACACTTGTCTAAGTTATTCCTGAGATTTCACTCCTTTTCACTTTAACAAAGAAACTGACCTTGCTTGTATGCTGATTTTCATAAAGGGTTTGCTTATAAATGTAGGGATAATCGAGAAGATACCTAAGAATCCCTTGCTCAAAATACCCAAGTTTTACAAATTTTCAAAGGTAGATGGCAAAAACGACATGCAAACCTAATAATACACACTTTTAACAGAATAAAAAACATCCAAATGATGAATAGTTTACATAATAAAATAGTAAAAAATTAGATCTCAAACACATACAGCAATGACACAGTTTCAGACTTAATTGGTTTGCAGCAAAGAATCATGTTTATTACATTGTTTACGAATGAAAGTTACAAATCAGCTTGGCGTAATTGCTGTAACCCTCAATAGAAGACAAACAGTTGATGTTTTATCAGTTTTCAACAGAGAAATCGAATACATTTCTCAAATTGACTTTACGAAAATATTCGATGTACTCGATGTTAATTAATCCTTGACAACGGACTGGGAATTTTTATTACACGCTAATTGATTGCCACTGTCCGGAGTCTCCTGTATAAACCTGCATAAAATTTATATATTTTCTTGTTTGACCATAATGTACTAACGAAGTTTAAGATTAATCTTGCTGCGCTTTGCTGATGAAAAAGGTATATGAAATAATCAAAATATGGTAAAGTTTAATATAAAAACACATTAGTATGGCTTGTCAAGTGTTTCAATTTTAAAGAACACCAACAATGTAAGAAATATATTTTTTTAAAGCTAAATACGAAACGCATGACTTGACATGACACGCTTAAATTCCAACGTACCTAAGATAATAAAGATAATAATTACATTATTAAATTTTCATATTGATTCTTCGTTTTGAATGTAACTAAACCATTATATAAAGTATTTTTCCCCATAATTTTTTAAGTGTGTGTGTATATTTTAAATGTAAAATGAATGAAAATACATTTAGTAGTTGCAAAAACATATTTTTAGTGGCGATTTCAATAAGCCGATTATATCCGGATTTAGCGGGCTATAGTTTCTTAATGATAGGCCTTTACCCAAACCGGAAAATAACAGGAAGAGCGGGCAGCTCGTCACTTAGACATCGTTTAGCTCATTTTACAACTCGCAGTATCCCAACAGGAAGAAAACTACCTCCATACAATCTGACAAATAGCTTAGCTTTCTCTGAGTGTGGAACTAAGTGAATTGCAGCGTTTAATTTACTAACACACCCTTATATACGTTCGTGTTCTTTTATTATTGTGACTGTCTAAGTTTGTAAAATGAATGTGCAATTAAGTATTAGAGTACATTTGTCGAGTATATTTTGTGGAAAAATATCTAGCGAACACTATGAAAATCTTCTTACACAAACGTGCTTGATCAGTAAATTGTGAGTTTTTAAATTAATATTATTTAAAGAATATTCATAAGTAATTTGCAATATTATTACTTAAACTTAATTTGTGTCCTTGTAACCTTGCGAGTAGGAAGAGTTTACTACAGTTAAAGTGTCAAGTATATAATATGCTTTTGGGAATAATTCACAAAAGCTTTTTAAGTTACTTTAAAAAATTATGACACTGAAACAAAAACCGTTTTAAATACTTTCCATGATGTAAGTATCCTATCTATTAAATTTACTAAATTTACACTTTTATCACGTTTTAAGATTAAATTTTTAATTATTTTAGAATTACTCGTAATATATTGTACCACCTATTACTAAACAATTAGGCATAGGTTGTTGGAGAAGATGTACTGTTTTCGCTTCAAAGATCGATGAAAGTAATGTGTTAAGACTAGTCAAAAAGTGTTCAATATTTGGCGTAATGTAAAATACATGATCAATGAAATGTCATAAAACAGCATGGCTCAATTCGAAACACCAGGTTCTTTAATATTTTCATTTACCAATGTGTGCCAACTGTTGTTACCTTCTTTATATGTAACACGCCTCATACAGTTGTAAGAAAGGGGGTAATAATTGGATATTTTAAGTAAATGTAACATTTAATTATGTAACTATAAAGTATCAATAAATTTGGCGTTATAAAAAATTGTCCCTCATAGCCACGAGTTTCAAAACTTCAAGGAAATTTTATAGTGGCTTGGATTTTCTACAGGCCAGACTCTTTCAGAAACTTCAAGACGCCGAGAGTTCACACGAACTTGGAGATTATATAGAGAGAAATCGACTAAATGTAGTAGGTTAGAACTTAAACATTTTAAACCTCCCAGACTCCACAAACTTCTAAAAGCTAGAACCTTGAGTAGGCTGGTGAATCTAGAGGTTAAAACTAGAAAGTGTCCTGATTCAAATTTTTTCAAGTACTTCTAAAGGCCAGGGAATATGTAGTAGTGGTGTTATAGCATGCTATAACATAGTGGTGAGGCCTTCTAGAGTTATGAAATATCCACAGGCTGAAAGGGAATAATAGTCAAGAACATTTACAGGCCTGAAGGCTATAGGCCACTTATAATTTCTTTCTCTTGCGAAAAGAAGTGAAGAAACCTCTCATTGTACTTAGTCCTAAAATAAACCCTTAAGCTTGCTTCCGGAATTACTGGATATTCAGGGTGGGTGGGTTGGGAGTCATGCCTGCCTCCTGTAGAGATCCCAAAGCACTACGGATATAAGGGATTGCGGGTATTATATCTCACTCATATCATCTTAGAAGAAAAGGAGGTCAGGAGGTCAGCTCTGGGCTAGCCTCTTTAGCTGAAGCACAGTACACTGGTACACGCTTTTATATCCAGGTTAGCCCCAAACTTTAACACCTAGGGCCCTTTAACACTTAGGGATCTCTACAAACTCC
The DNA here is from genome assembly GCF_021130785.1 of Homalodisca vitripennis. Lineage (NCBI taxonomy): Eukaryota > Metazoa > Arthropoda > Insecta > Hemiptera > Cicadellidae > Homalodisca > Homalodisca vitripennis. The sequence continues at coordinate 80,649,844 of NC_060213.1, forward strand.
TACAGTCATCCTCTCGAATGGAGTAGACCTATCGATCTACCCTTGCACAGCAATTTCTCAGATTGAATAGCACATAGGTGTTTTGTACCGAGTGTAGCAATTGGAATGAGAACCCTTCTGAGGTCTTCTCTTATATATCATGTAAAAGATAAGCTTGTAATATTGGCAGGATTAAGCTGAGAAGTTATGTAACCATGACGTCTTGAGCTCTGAAAACAGAAATTCCTTTAGATCGCAGGTTCCCATTAACAGGCAATTTCCATATGTGAAAAACTGTCAAGAGAGCTAGGAATTCCAGAGTTAGAGAATGTATAAATGCTAGATATGTTCAGGAGCCAAGATTTATCAGAGTACCGAAGATTCTAACATGGACACTCCTAAATATCAAGGCGGTTCTAAATATCTATAGGACGCTTTTATGAACTACGACGAAATCTATCTTCAAATTGTGTTTAGTGTCGTAAAAGATCTTTTAATTATTTAAATAATCATCTTCATTATGTTTTGGTATGAGATCATACCATGATTATTACATGAAAAATCAAAATATTTATAACATAGACCTCATAAATATTAGTTGTCAAATTTGTCAACTATTAAAGTAAAACAGCTTGTGAACTGAGACAAAAGAAAAATTCTTTTCCTTAGGATAAGTTTGGATCAAATTTAAATCCTTATTACCCTATTATTATACCTTGAAACTAATGGGAAAAGCTTGTGATAGAGAAAATATGAAAAGATGTATTTTTAACATTGTTCAATGAAAGAACGATCATTTTATTTTCAGATTTGTCAAATAAAAGACTAGAAACCATTGAAACCCTGCGGTACTATTAAGGCTGCCTCAGTTTCTAACGGACAGGGATAGGCAAAAGCCGTAAACCAGTGAGAGAGTAAACACGAGCTGCCAAACTGACACCAACCCCGCCGCCTGGTGACAAGCTCTCCAGGGATCAGTGTCCCTTCTGTACAAACATCACTGTTTGGCACACAAAGGCGACTCATTACTGAAATAAATTAAAAAACACCACAGGTACTCTTTTACATGTTAAAAAATAATAACATGGTTGGGTTTTCAAATGTTACAAAGTAAGTAGTTCTGTTTAGGAAATCGATCATATTTAGAAGAAGTATATTATTCTAATTTTGTCTTTAAACATTTATCTCAAAAAAGTAAACAAAAACGTTTTTTAAACCTAGTTTACAGGAATATTTTCATAATCTTTACTGTATTCAGTGTTTGGCGAAACACATATTGAGTGTAAATTATAGACAGCTTACACATATCATTTTGTGAAAGCTTAAAATAAATGTAAATATCACATTTTGGCTTTGCACATCTTTATATTGCTTGTCGCAATATTTTATTTGCGTTATGTTAGGTAAATTTCATGTCTATCTTTTTCAAAATAATTACGTAAACAAATTATATAATGATTGCATTTTGGAATTACGGTTACGCCACAATTCATTGTATTGTTTTAAACGTTCTACACTAAATTTCATTGTCAATTTTTTAACCAGCCAAAAGAGGCTAAGAGAAAAAAAGCATTATATTTATTTGACCTAAATGAGTACTACTAATCTATGTTAAGCTTTTTTAATTGATGATTCTATGGGTCCAGGGAAGGAAGCCCAAGAATTAAAACCGACTTTTATACTAAAAAAATCCTAAAAGTGTTTGTTATCCACGAATTTCAACCAAATTTGGAATGTACTATGTATGCAAAAAATGTTAACCAGGGTAGGTTTCCGAAACTTTTGAGAGAAGTGAATGAAACACCAGAACAAAATGTTGCTTCCTCGTAAGAAACATGCCGATACATGAATGAATTGATTGAGCCGAAGAAGTGGCATTTTAGGGCCTAAGGCATTGCTCCGAAACTGCTATAGGCCTCTTTGGGATTCATGAAAGTGAACGAAAATTTACCTCAACATTAATGGAATAAGTAGGTAACTCAAATATTTATTCATTACTTTTTGAAATATAGCAACAGAGCTTAAGGGTCACAACTTCTAACATATTATTTATACACTATTAAAACCTAAGTTTTAATTATTTTTGCATGTGTATAAAATTTATGTAGGAGTAGATTTCAATCAAAGTTACCTTCAAATACTCTTTTAAATCCTTTCAGAGCCTTTGGAAACTGCTCTTTAGAGCCTTTGGATTCATTTTATAGTCTGACAATTTTAATAAGTTGTAACCCTTTCATACCTCATTTACACGACAGATGCAACACTAGCTGAACATGTAATAACAACTATGAATGTAAGCGATATATTTTGCGACGGTCCTTATTATGACTAACTGGAGTTACTAATATTTTTAAACTTTCAGTTAATCAGTATCTGTATTTTACTACAATATCACATGAAAGGAGTTCCTAGTCCAAATACTTTTACTGGAGTTAGCATCGTTTGTACACTTAAATAAACATAACTTGAAGGTGTTTATGATAATAATGGAATGTATAAAGTTAGCTGAAGTTAGTGCCTTAGCCCTCAACTAATTTCTTAAGAATTATACACTTCTTACAGACGATATTCCAGACGTTATAATATGTGTATTTTGTGGATATGATCATTTAAAACTTCTTAAAAATAAAAATTATCATGATTCTTATATTAATCTGGGTTTATCAATAAACAGTTCATTTTACAATATTTTTATAAATATATATATATATATATATATATATATATATATATATATATATATATATATATATATTTGTATTTGTGTGTTTGTGTTTGTAAATGAGTCAGAAAAAATATACAGTACGTAATTCAGATGTGAGAAAGGATATGAGAGTAGCTTCTTGTATGAAGTCAGGTTTTTCAAGTGCAGAACTGATATATTATGACATTCCTTTCTGTAATATTCTTTATTCTCATATTCATATTCCTTCAGTTGATCGCATTCAAAAGTGGGTAAAACTACCACAAACCCAGTATTTTTTCCATAGCTGATTGCTAGTATACTCAATAAATTCCAGCCTTCTGAAACTACAGTTTCTGAGCTTAGTAATTTTGTGAATGACCAGAAATGATCGTAAGGTCTCGAGTTTACTCAATTTACACCTCATATTGCCTCAGTAATTTCCATCTGAATGTACATATAAAGGATGAGATGGAATCATATACGTAAAATATAAATTTAATGAATCATTAAAAATGTTAATTGTGGTACATGCCAAAGAACCATTATAAATTACTAAAGTTACAGAAAAGTTATATTTTATGACTATTTATTAAACTTATGAATGCATTTGTCTGGATTGGAACGATACTCATTAATAATTTGTTATTGAGTTATTGTGAGACTGGATCCTACACCACGTCAAGAGTAACAAAAATTAAGTAAATTGCTGAACAAAAGAGTGGAATTCAGAATTGGTAGAAATGTATAAACAATTTGCCTCCGTAACAAATAGTTTCGCAAGAGTAAAAGCTACCTGATATGTTTGGGAGGTAAAATATATGTTGAATTTGATAAAAAAATTATTATTCCTAAAATTGTAACTAACACAGTTTTAATTTCACGTAATCTTAAATTATAATGAAGTATTTCATTTTTGAATGAATAACTTAAAAGTAACAAAGAAGCTGAATCTTTTCCTGCGAACAATGGAAAACGTAATAAAAGTAATCTTTCCGGCTCTGTCGGAAGAAGTAGGTAGATTTTGTGACAGCAGTTATGTTAATAATTTGTTTTCTACATATAATCGATATATGGAAAACAGGTTGATATTCAAAACATTGTTTAATATTAAAATTAGTAGAAAATATTAAAAGCGTTCCAGGACACTACTTTTTTTCTCTTGTTGTGAGTCTTATACCGAGTTGTGAAACGTATACAGGTAAAGTACAAACGGCCACCGTATTGGAATAGAATGACGCACTGAAATGTCAATAAACTTATCTAATATATGTATTTATAAAACCAATTTTTGTAGCAAGATTCAAATCTTTGGGTCTTTTTGAGGTAAGTATCGATTCTTCAAGCTTTGTTATATATTTGAGGACAATTGTAATAGGCTGATTTTGTATACAAAGTCCACTTAATTTGAAGCCAGATGAAAGATAAATCTTTTAACACGAAGTTTGATATATAGGTTATATAAATAATTACGATAGATTGTCAGCAAAAATGTTGTGCTCAACGGTTATGTAACCTTATTGAATCCTTTTACGCGACACGTTTTGTGGCATAAACCCTATAAATATAGATTGTGTCATAACAATGAGTTCTTTCATACATTGTTTTTCTACAATAGCACACATTTTTATTCTTAAGCTTTAAGTTGCATATTTGATTGTGAATAGTTAAATTAGTTCTTAAAGTATCTTTTGGGCAAATTGTTATGTATATATTCTTGTAAGGTTTTAAAATCCAGCCAACAAAAAATGCAGAATTACGACGTTGTAAATTATTGATACTACTGAGTTTATTCAAATATAAATTTAATTAAAAGTAGATTCTCATTTAAGGTCAATACAACAGATAAACAATTTTTTATGTACGAGATTCCCCTTCCTGATATTGCATTATTTTTATTTCACTATTTACAATTAATAATATCTGTATACACCTGTTTTACTATATTTAGAGCGTTAAATATTGTGAAATAACTTGTGAATTGAAAAAATAAAATTAATTACGTTCATACTGCGGAAGTGGACACTCAATTTTAAAAGTGTAAAAATACATATTAAAAAAATTAAGGCAGGAACTATTTAAATTTTAATTAAGATGCCATAATTTAGGCCAATTGTGTAGAGTACCAATACTGACAATACAGAAACTCCCCCTTAATTTTGCCAGTGTAATAAGGCGATTAAAATCAGAGAAAATTATTCTAACTTATTATAATTAGTAGTGTACAACAACAGTGTAAAACAGTTTAAATGTTATTAAATATAATCAATATCATAAATGGTGCGTACGGATTTTGCTCTAAGGCTAAAGTTGCACGTTGACGCAGACTTTGCAAAATTTTATTCAGGTTTTTATTTATAAACAGAAAATACTATCTAGGAAAAGTTGCGTTACAGTTAATAACACTTGAAAATCATTAATACGTTCCACAATATAGTCCATGAAAGTTTGAATCAACTCTAAAATTTTGTGCACAGATCTGAAAACTTTTATTACCAAATCTGTAAAAGCTGTAGGGGCTTGATTCTCTTGAATTTTGTCGTCATTGATTTAGCCACAGCAAAGCGAACCTGTGACGTTTGATGTGTAAATGTTTGTGTAGGGGTGTCATGTCAACATGCGTACTCAGGGCACCCACATCCCCGCCAGGGATCGCCTTTGTGTAGGTGTCCTCAGAGCCATCAGACAACAGGGGTTATTTTTATATATAATTCGTTATACTATCGACTAGTAACGAAAGGATAACTTAGCTTACATCAACGAGGTTTACTCTTGCCATAATTATGTTATTAAAATCTATATCTAACCATGTATATTGTATTTTTATAAGTTACAATCTAACTAATAATAGTATAACGCATAAATACTGTAGTTGTTTAATTACGATGTAAAATATTTCCTTTCTTTTTTAAATTTACACAGCCACACTATTTGTACAAGTGAAATAGTTTGTTTTAGTTACTTTTATTTTAAAATGACCAGTTTTCAAAAGTAGTTCTACAGTTTTAACAAATAATTTGTTTCCTAAAACTTACAATTTTTAGTGTTCTGTTTTTTATTCGATTTTATTTCTGGTTATTAGGTTAAATACTCTGGAATTTTTATATATTTAAATGTAATACCCAAATAATTGTAGTTCAGTTAAAAACGTAAATTTTAGGAAACAAAAGTTTTAATTAGTTTAGTTTTTAAGCTTGCTCAGCCGTTTCCTTAACTGATGTCTAAGTTTTCAGTCTCAAAACTTAGCTCACACACTTAAATTCTTGAAATATTTTGGCCTCACTGACGAGAGCCATCTTAAATCAATAGATGATAAATCGAAACTGCCAATAATATAAATCTGTCTATAAAAGTGCGATAAAAATACCATTTTCAGGAAGTTATTTGATACAATCTTATGTTTAATTCTCAAAAACTTAATTTAATTAATTAAGTTGAAATTAATTAAGAGAAATTTAGTTAATTTCATGATTTAAAACCCTATATAAACCTTTATTGTGAATTTCAACATCCATGTTTGTGGTCTAAAAATACAGAGTTATTTTAAGGGTGCTAAAGATTTTACCTATTCAGAGTGATGGCGACTCCTCAGAAGTAAAAATAAAACTGAGGTTACGTACTGTATATTGTTTACCATTAGATATTAATAAACATTTTTACATTTAATCCTAATTGCATTCATTGTACGACAGTTTATTGCCACTTAAAACAAACCGCGATGTTATCTTTACAATTATATTATGCATTGATACAAATACTAAAACAAGTAAATAAAATGTGTGAAATTATCACAGTCTCCAATAAAATAATGATCACAATTTTTCTGAACATAAATTTAATTTACAATATAAATGTTTTTTTCAAATTACTTTCCTTAACATGACAGCACCTAGAACATTATACATCAATAGATCAAAAACAGAAACTATTGGTATTAATCTGTAAGCTTACATGGTAGTTAAAACCTTCTATTTTTATTACGCTCGTCTTAGGGTACATTAGTTAAAAAAAAGTAAATACTCCTTTAAAGAATATACCACAATTTCTTTCAGAATTGACGCGATATAAAACTATAAAGCGAGATAATTCTTTTCCTAAACTTTGTTTTTGAGACGCCTAACTATGATAACAGGATTTTGGAAATTTAATAACTTGTTTTTCAGAAAAAACCCTAGTTCCCTCTCCCACCATGCCTTGATCTCCTTTTTGTATCAGAAGACGTGCCACGATACCACAGGAAGTGCAGAATGATTTGCTCCTCAGTCCCTTGTCTTTTTTGGTGCGTGCAAGATGTCCTATGTAGTTCCGTATGGTTGTGTGCAATAATATTGATAGGGTTATTTCTCATCATTATATATTTCGTTTTTCGACATAAAACTTATAATATTATTACGTAGACACTAGCGAGTTCATCGCCACACAGTTATTAGTTCTTAATAAGAAAACCTTTCCCTTGGCTCTAAGATCTCCGCTCTAATAAAAAATATCATTCACACACAGTCAGAAGAAGCGCATATTTCACATATGGTAGGTATCTGGTAATATCAGATCGAAGATGCATAGATCAATTTGTACAACGCTGTTGCTATGAAAAGTGGAAAATTTATGTTTCAACTATTTGAAAATCACGCATTTTTAAACATGATAAGAAAAATGTACTGTATTTGTAACAGGCCAAAGTTGTTTTTTTAAAATACAGAATTTATTGAAGTTTTATTTTTTTTCTCTATACGAGGCTATACTATAGATAATAGCGTTGCAGGAATAAAAACCATCACTCGAGATAATTTAAAAAATTTTATTAATGTATCAATAATTGAGACTATTTGAAAACTATTAAAGAAATACAATAAACTTAAATACTGTAAATTTATCAAATGTGTACGGCATAATATATTGTTTGTGTCAAAATTTAAATAGCATTGGAGAATTAAAGATCAATACTTTTGAGATTTAGCCGTACAAAAGCTTAGAGATTGAGCGAATATTTTATTGTAATCTAATACATGTTTAATCAATTTTAATTGTTAGACTTTCTTTTAGCTAGACTAATGGCGTTATTCTTATGGACATTTCCCAACTGTAGTTATTTAGTTATTATTTTATTATAATATAATCGTACAATGCTACAATACTTTTTATATGAGTAATACAATATTATTATTATAGCATTATAATAACAGTAACAGTTATGCAACTTTAAATAAACCGTTGTAAAGTATTGCGTAATCATAATATTACACTTCGAATGTAGTAAGGCAAGGTATTAAAAATAGTTATTATCCTAAATCACTTATTTTTCTAATTTTTGATCATGAAAATAAAAGTATATAATATAAGAAGTTTATGTTTTCATTTGGAAATGCAAAAAAATATATTTAACATGAACACTGAACAGGAATTTAGTGTCAGGAAACTCTAAGGAAGTGATTCACTTGGGCTAAATCTCCTGAGCAATATTGCTCCTTCAAAGCCTAATAGGATGACAATATCATCAGGTGGGTTGTAAGTGCTTATAAACCTGAGCAGAGTTCCATTACTGTTCCTTCCTTTCATACATAAATGTGTGTGATTCAAAATAAATCAATTCTTACAGAATTTCTTTAATGATTAGTAATAGCTTTTAAGCTTAACTATATTTCAAATTCAAAATTAAAGTTGATTTTCAAAAATTAGTTTTTATACTGATGTTTTGACTTGAAAAGAAAACCTTCGTGGTCTGTTGGGTGAATAAGTTACGTTATTCTTCTTATTCTTAGTAAAGGGTTTACAAACCTATAAAATGCAGTAAATGTTGTTCTAATTAAATTGATTTATTAATCAGTTCCAATTTACAAATCTAGAAATTTTTATAATGCTTACACCATATACATGGCCAGTAGCACATTATCTAGCCTACAATAAATTATTTCCAAAGTTTAACATAGTTATTGATTTACAGATTGAATTTAAGAACCAACAATATTAATATTGTTTTAGGTGGTTTCTAATTTAACACGATATAATGTAGCAGTTAACCTTCAATACTTAGGGAAACAACTGTCAGTTACATTCTTGAAGCTCTTTTCTTATTGGCAATTAGATATTAATTTAAAACAAACACTCCCAAAATATAGGTTTTTTTTATTTTTGTGAAAATAATAACATACACAATTTTTTAATAAATAAAAACATATGTCATTAAAAATACAAAGAGATAATATTCTATGACAGGACAGTATGTCTATGTATGTATAAAAATAAATTTGATATTTAATTAGATCAAATTAAATAACGGTGCATTTTGAAAAGGCCCAGGTTCGTTGTTTACTAGATTATTTTGGTTCTTCTTTATAAAAATTGTTTCCTATGCATCGAGGAATTTGTTATTTTGTACTTCTTTTAATAATTTTGCATTTGAAAAAGAGTGTCCAGTTTGAAGTGCATGTTTTGCCATGGTCGATCTTTCTTTTTGTTGGTAATCTAAACAAGCCCTATGTTCCTTAGGTCTCTTTTTTAACTTTATTTTTGTTTGGCCAATGTATTTTAAATCACAATTGTTACAATTAATTTGATAAATTCCATATTTTTCTTCTTCATTAAGTTTATTCTTGGGATTTCCTAATATATTCTTTAATTTTATTTTTGAATTTGTAGATACATTAATATCGGCATGTTTCTTAAAACTTTTAGTAATATCTGTAGATAAATTGTTGTAGGAAACAGATGTAAATATTTTCACACTTGTATTCAGTTGTGTGGGTCTGAAGATGTTCTCATTGAGTACGAAAGGCCTCACAAAAATAAAAAACCTATATTATTGGAGTGTTTGTTTTTAATTAACTATCAGTTTTATATATATATATATATATATATATATATATATATATATATATACATATATATATATATATATGTGTGTGTGTGTATAATAAATATACTATATATATATATATATATATATATATATATTTGTAAATATACAAAACTGTATTATGGTAACAATTATATATTACGTTATGTTTGTAAACGTATCATCGTTTTACCCCAGAGGGTCCATTTCTGGCTGTTTCATAAATCCAGTTAAACCTACACTGAGTATAGTAAAAACCGATTTGTCACTTTACTCGGGGCAATCTTATGGATATCAAAGGCGGGCACATCACTAACCACAACACATTGGGGTGTAAGGATAGTTCTATACGTCTAGTCTACTGCGGAAGATGACTGTTGGAGTTGGTGGGGTTCCCTAGGTGTTAAGGGCTCTTGCTAGTCAAAACATAAGTTTTTGCCACCTCTTTCTCGCTAGGAATGGAGAGGTTGATACAGAGCTGGCTTGCCCTTCTTTCAATGAGACATGACTGAGATAAATGCCTAAAAATGTTTTCAATGGATCTTGACAGGACCCCTACCCTTAACCTTACACATCCCGATTATTCTGTCATTCCGGACACAGCGGAAGATCCTTTTAGGACTAAGTGGAATTTCTCAGTTTCCCAGTGTCCCATAAAAGAACGAAAATAGAGTAAAATATTAATAATATTGTTCTTCAGTGAGGGCTCTTAAACAATTATAAACCACATGAGTGACAATTCAAACATTGCCTTTAATGTAAACACAAGAACAAATAAAGCTTGGAAGATTTACTATTTGACTAATGTAGCCTTATTCACTTTAAGGAAATATGGTATAAAAATCAGACAGAGTGGTTTTATATAAAACAAAATATTCCATACAATATACAGGTACATTATACAAAATATTAGACTTTTTTCTGATTCAATTATAAATCTTTTACAAGTAAAAGTTGAAATGCGATGGTAGGAAATGATATAAATTGAGGTTTGACGTGAACTCCATGAATCCAAACGTTTCAATTTGAGTTTAATTACAAATTAAGCGGTTTTTGCGCCTGGTAATAAATTGAAAGCGGCTGTTCACTTTTCCTCCAGGCCCAGGTGTCAAAAATACGAGTGGGTAATGTCAAACTGGATGAAAGTTGTTTTGTCCTTGCTATAGAATACAGAGAGTTACAATGAACTAAACGGAAGTGTCGAGCATTCCGCATCCCTTCAAAAGCACCGTATTTATATCCTGACATTTCATGTTTCGCGTTCGGACAACACATTACTAGAATTAATATAAAACTCCATGATTACGTCAAATGTTCTCACTATTTTCTTCTAACAATTGACGTAGCTCTGTTGAATAAATTATTGTGATGGCATAGCATCCTTGTATCTTCATAATCCATAATTATTTCCTTCAATATAATAATAATAATAATAATAATTTCTTTATTTCTCTTTCTTTCTTTTACATTTTTACATATATATGTATACACAATTCATTCATAATACCAGTCTGTCCTTGATTACAAACTTAAGACTATAGTTTAAAATTAGACAAATAACAAATAAAATAGATACACTATGTACATTAACCAATAGTTTTGTATGAAAGAGAAAGAGAAATCTCCAAGGCTTAGCCTGAGATCGATCAGGGCTTATTGATCGTTTCTCAGTGATATTCAAATGAATTAAATGATATTCAAATACTAATGTTTAGATATTATTGCAATAATTTAAAACCACAATATTTTACATGATTTGAAATCATTAATGTTGTGAAACGGGAATCTCTGAAGTTTAGGGCTTAGCCATAACAGAATCTACGAAAAGTCCATGTTCTACAATGACCATAAAATTAAATGCTTGTCTTCCTTTTACAGGATAAATCTGCATAATGTCGTAGTGATTTACCCTTAATAAAATGAACCAACGGGAAACATGTCTTTGACTGCTTCTGAAATACAAAAATAATGATACTAGCAGTTACCTGCCACTTCACTTTTCAAAATCGAAGGGTGTGTTCACAAATGAATAGTACTGTACTAGTAGTAGTGCATAGTACTATGTTGCTAAAATTTTAACGTCTATGTTTTCCCGTCCGCACAGTGCAAAACATTGATTTTGTGCCCTTCCCGTCTTAGATTTAGAATAGAGGAGCTTAATCGTGATAGGCTGAAGCTTTCACTAACCAATAACTAACTAAGATTAATATAGCTTCTTTATCATAGGTTCCCTACGGTTTGACAATCTCATGCTAAACTGCTTTGTTGAATTGAATTTATTTAATGATTATTTCTAAGGTTTCTCTTATTGTTCTTGGATAGTAGTAGGGGATGTTCTCAAGAACATTTTCGTCATATTCAACGTCGTGTTTGGTTTTGACACTGGATGTAATACAATGTGGCCGTTTATAATACAATATTTTCTTACAAATAAAACTGTCTTTGTTCTTAATATTGAGAAAAACACATTTTATGTAGCCTATAGAGTCCTAGGCAATAAAGTAATAAATATTGTAATTGTTTAAACCTTAACAAAATAATATAATTATCATTAGGGCCAATACGATGTAAATGTCAGAATTAATCATGTAAACCATTAAACACCTACCTGAAGATCCACTAGAGAGTACTATAAGATAATATAAACCATTGTTTAAAAATTATTAGAAAATTTTACATTCCTTCGAAAAATTCGATTTATGGTTTTAAAAGTTACGTAAACAAAATAATCGCTACTGGTGCGTTAGTAAGTACGGTTAAAATTGCCAAAGAATTTCAAATTTTCATCTAATCATATACGTATTTTGATTATAGAGAAATTAGACTTGAAACATATTTTTAAGATAGTTTAAGGATTAAAAAGTATAACTTCCATACATGTAAAAATCTATATAAAAACTATCTACAATCCAGATTGTGTACACTATGACTAGCCGTAAATCACATCCTTACAAGTAACGAGGCTGTTATTATATTAGAGACAATGCTCCAAGTGTTGGAAGACAATAGCAACTTCTTGCCTGTACTTGTGGCCTCAGTCATTAATAATTGGCTTCATTCATTAATGATTCTACAAACCTGCACAATTGCGGTGGCTAATACTCGGCTGGCTATAAGACCACCACAACTTCTTGCCTGTACTTACAGCCTGCGAACTACCCTAGGATGCATAATAGATAAGCAAAGCTCGCGTGGGGGGGGGGGGGGGTGGAGTTCTAAGAATGAGTCACTGGGTACCGTCCGATGGTAGTGGATATCTGAAAAGATGAAGCTGCCCCTTAATTTTCCAGGGCACCACCTTGTTTCAAGGATTGATATAGAATTCCAACAAGAAAGAATCTTCTATAATTAAGGAGACCGTCCTCAAAACAGTTACCATGTCAATATCCGTGCTGTGTATTATGGTCGACCCACCGCTTGCAAAACAATCAGATATTCAATATTATCAACATATCTGGTACATTTATTAACAAATATTACCCCTATCAAAACCATAAGTATATTTAATGCTTCCTTTACTAGAAATGTAAAAGTAAGTCTTAATCATCAAATCGATATATTTTTTTTTGTTTTACTCTCGAAGCTCAGTACTAAAAGTTTAATAAAACCATGCTCCCGGGATTAAAGAAATCAATTCATATTTCAAATAAATACTATTTATTTTATTTATTAAATGGAATTACTATATGTAGATACAGCCTCTGATTACCAGAATATATATTTACAGTATACTGCAAAAATATTTATACATTCACAAAATTATTCATGATATGTTAATAAGATTTTAAGTTACATCATGTGACAATGTTTACTAGCTCAATTACCGATGTGTTATCTAAGTACAGTATTATATGGATATAGCTAAACTAATTATTTACTTAGGCTTTCTTAAACCTAATATTAAATTGCAATAATATGACACAGGTTATTAATTAGTACAAATCAAAACAATACTTCCTACTTTCACGATTAATATTACACATTTTAGTCAGTTTTACAGTCATGAACATAATTCTATTCACAATATTAGTTGATACATTTACAAATTTTGAGTTACTACACAATTAAAATATTGTACCCACACAGTATAATTTAAATGGACAGTACATTTTTCAACATACATATAGACAATTTGATGTAAGAGTGATTTTAACAACATTTATTTTTATTTTTTATTTGGAATATTTACAAATATTCCTTTAATAAAAGCTATCAATATTTATTTAACACGTTCAGATTTACCATTACTTGAAGTTGAATAATCCACTCATGTATTAAAGTTTAATGTGATATATTCCAATAATATGGTTTCAAGGAACTAAAATTAAGAGTTAGCTTTCGTATGGTATAAACACATTATTATATTGTTATTAATCACGAAGCCACGGTAGGTCAATAAAATCTTATTTCAAAGTCTATTACAAACCTTTACCAAGTAAGTTATTATAAGTTCTAAAAATCATTACCTATTATTTATTCACAAATAGAAAATAATTAACTAATTAGATTTCCGGTTTGAATTCACATTTTAATTAAAAGACCTGGAAATAATAGCAATATACTAATAATAAAATACTGATTTCTATTTATAGAAAATAACATGACCCTTATATAGCTTGGTATTAAGTTACAAGCACGTACAGTAAATAATTTTTCAATAAATATGACTGTTCAATAAAACATGTTATATAAAAGTACGTTATTAAAATGTAATATTATTTTTTTTTTATGAAAACAAAACCAGCCCTTATATGTAAGACATCTTGAATTGACACCCAATAAATCTGTTTAAACAAATGCTATTATAGTTTATATTATAGTTCTGTTTAAACTAAATACGATAAATTCTATTATTAACTATTTAAAAACCAATAGAATAGAATTAAGAAATTAGCACATTGTTGCGGTAGGTTGAACCCATTTTAACGGGTTGTAATCCCTTCATAGATTAAATCTCAAAAGAATTATTTACTGTTTTATATAATTTACAAAGTTTTTGAATACTTTATAATACCCTGAAAAAATCACTATAAGCGTAGTTCTCAAGTATAATGGAGATCGTTGAAGAGGGTCTTGATGCCACAACTTCCTTCACCAATTCTGTCCAACGGCGTACCAACATGTCATGTTACCTTGCAGGATACGACCTTATAAAATTCTGCAGGTCATGGCCGTTTAACTAGCAGATCGATAACGGCCAGATACCAGCTAGACAATTACGTGACGTTTAGTTTGTGATTAGCTTACATTTTACGAGTGTTACATCCCGGGAATGATACCTAATCAAAAGCAACTATTATTGTTGTATCCTATCATTGAAGGCGCGCATTCCAACTTGATTTAACATTGAGGAGATCAATCAATGGCACGAAGGATTTATAACTCAGCAAAACTAAACTGTAACAGGCCTTTGTCATTAATCCTTTCCCTCTTCCATTCATTTATTAGTGTTCGAATTGCTTAAAATCAGTAATAATTACTCTTCATAGTTATCGTTCAACCGATCGTACCACCGTACATAAAGTTTTACCTCTTTATAAGATTTCTTAATGTGACACATGGATACCTTTTTGTCCTTTCATAGGCATTAAATAATGTTTATATTAACATCTTGAAACGGCATCTTGGAGCCATTTTAGTTGGTGAAAATAACGCAGGATAAATAATAATGTTGACTTACAACACAACAATGTAAATCAATTTAAAACTGAGGTTTTCAAAGAAAAAATTTACATGGAAACTAAACCTGACACAAGTAATAATTCCAAGAAACTGATATGCCTATTATCATTTCCTGATGCTTTGGAAATGTATTACAAAACATGCTGTATATTTAAATCTACTCTCGTTTATGCTAGTTATAATTTAAGTGTATGTTAATTTAATAAAACTTATTGGCGATAAAGGGACACATATTAACAAGCTCCCCTGAAATTGCAAGCAATATCTATAGCTTATTTCATTGTAGACAAGGCTCGATAAAATACATCCAGACACTAATCAGATAGAAAAGAAATTTTTACAGACTCTTGGCAGTGGTATAAACGAATTTAAATATTTTAACTTTTAATTGTGCTGTGAAAAATCCTATTGATGGATATGTACCACACAGCATGTCTGATGCATTCTTATAAATAAAGTTTATCTATTTATTTATTCTTCCAACGGCAACCGCTAGTTTGCAAGAATAGCTTATGTTGGCGGCGCGCTTGACGGGCCTTGTATACTGGAATATTTATATGAAATGAAACACTTGTTTTTGAACGAACTGAACTTGTATTTACTCAAACTAAAATGTTAATACAAAAAAGTGGAATAAGCGGACTGTATTGTAATACAGCTAGCTGGCTCTAGCTGTCCTAAACTATATGTAATGTAGAGAGCTGTGTGCTCTCTACCCTACGCCTCCGGAGTACAATGAAGAAACTGACTAGAGGAGCACCGTTCTAGGCCCTTGTCCCAGGTAAAAGGTTCCTTCTTGCTCCCACGAGGCGTGAGGGCCAGCCCCTCCCGCCCTGAAGCGACCCTACCATATAAACCTGGGGTAACATCCCCTTGGTTCGTGGAAGGCAATGATTACATAGTATAAAACCTAGATAGGCCGTGGACTCTAACAAGCATTTAAAGCAGTTGAAGCCAACGCCGCCATCTTGGTCGAGTATAGAAGCGTCAAATGCAGTCTTTACACGGAGAAAATTTTAATGGGCGCTTTTCAAATTACACTGTCGTTTGACCGACTTACAATGAAGTTAAAATTTCGAAACTTTCGCGTGCAGACCAAACATTAGTGTTGGACAGAAACGGTGCAATTTAAAATTATAAATATAATTTTATTACTAATTAATATTACAAGTTAAAGTTAAAAACTTTTGTATGGTTTTTTAAAACTTGACATGAAAAAGTTGGTCTGCGAGGTTTTTTTTATTTTTTGGGTTTAGAGAAGTTTTGTAAGCGACAAAGTTGTATATATAAACACTTGAATTTAGCTTATTTTGTCATAAAAAATTTGTACGAACTATACTCTGGGAACAGGGAAGGCAGGTTGAAGATAAGCGTAATTCAACACTGGCCGCGGCATAGTCGCGTCAGGATTGCACTCCGAACCTGGCCATTGCTCCGTAGGCCGCTTCCTATCATTGTAACCAAAACTATTATTATTAACTATTACATAATTATTAAATACTTAATTATAACACTACATTTAACTGTTCACAATTTAAATATTTTCAAAACAGGTACTTTTCGTCCTGTATATTTTATGTTGTATAACGTGTTTTATATTTGACACATTGACAACATTTATTAAAAGTCTCAATACGATTAGGAAACTTGGTCAGGTACAAATAATAAAAACAACTCATTTTTAGTTTCAAATACTGTACATTTAATGGAAAAAGAACATTGTTAGATAAATTACAAAATATTTGCTTTTAAATATTCCTAATAGACAAAACTAAGAGTTACACAAAACCATTTTATACGAATCATTAAGGCAAAAACGAAAATGGGAAAGTTCTTTCCTATCTATTCTGAATTAAAATATTACCGACCCAACATCTATATATATATATTTAAAGTTCTCAGATTGTTCTATATCAGAAGTGGAAATCAAGGCACTAATACTCTTTTTTATAAAACTCGAAGTTTACATAAAATTTTTTTTTTAGAATCCAAAAAGTTAACAAAATTATTTTTAGACAGGCTTATGGGTATACAATGGCCCTAAGTATTTCAAACCAGTTACCAAATAATATAAAAATGTGTACCAATTTAAAAGGTTTCTGCAATCAATTGCAATCTTGGCTATTACAAAACGCCGAAAATTGATTTTTTAAATTCAGTCTTAAGTTAGATAAAAATTGTATACCTCTTAATGTCATAAACTATCATTGTTTTTTCTTAATTTGTTCTGTTGTTCTTTTGGACTGGTTAGCGGGTGGCGGTTGGGCGCTCGGTACTAGGGTGAGTCATGCTCCGCGCCGCCATCTTGGTCTAGGTTCGGGGCTGCCGAGGCTGCTTCACCGAGCGCCTCCCATGGCCTATCTAGGTTTTATACTATGTAATCATTGGTGGAAGGCCACCTCTAACAATGGGAGTGAAAGCTCTGTCGCCTCCCACGCCCTGAGAACAAGAACTCCACACCTCCAGGCGACCTTGTCATAAATATTAGGGATGTCACCCGTAATATGTAAGACAACAATTCTCCCCTCTAACAATACAATTAATAAACTAAACAGTAAGATACTAAACTAATTACAAATATATTTATACCTAACATAAATGAACTATATCTAATAAACAAATAAAAATAAAAGGACTAAGACCGGGCCGTAACATATACTCCCCGCCTTGAAATATTGATTTCAAAACTAATTGATTTGTTGAAGCTATGTGATGAAGAATTCTAAATTTCTACTAATGACACATGTGCAGGACGAAACAATGAAACTAAACAATGGAACAATACTAATCAAAAATATAAGTCTATAAAATGTATGTGTACAAGACAAAACTTAAACATGGTAGTTAGCAGAACAAGGATAATTAAATTGAAAATCTAATTTACATTTACTATAGTTTTTACACAGAGTTAATAACAACAAAAATTATGAAAATATTGAAATTGAAACAAATACAATGAATATTCAACTAATAAATCAATCTGTTATTAATACACAATTAAACATAGACAGTTTGTAATTAGAAATGATGACACGGTTGAGTAGAATACCCACGACTGAATAGAACTACAAACAATTGGATGTGTGTCTTTGAACTTCGCTACTATAATTGAAAATTACTACACTAAGCTATGCTATACAACGGACTAAACTACGAGTATTTGAGGTCACTATGATGTTAAATGTATTATTAACTATATACACGAATACACTGACCTTCGCTTTACACATTACACTCTTGCACTGTATTAGGTTCTAGGGGGAGGATACATAGCTTGTTGACTGCTCTCCTGAAGGTGCCAGACGACGTCTTTGCGGTGGCGACTCGGATCCTATTGTCCGCTCCAGGATGGACCGCCACCACTCGACCTGTAACCCACTTGAGAGGGGGCAAGTTGTCTTCTTTCAGGAGAACTAGTTGATTGAGCTGGATGTTGGCTGCTTCTGATCTCCACTTTGGCCGTTGTTGTAAGAGAGACAGATATTCTTTTGGACCATCGTGTCCAAAAGTGCCTGCGCAATCTGCTGTGTCCTCTGCCAATGTGACTAACCTGTTTAATTGAATGTAACAAAATGTTCGGTTCAGGTAATGCGGTTAAAGCATCACCAGTGAGAAAGTGACCAGAGGTTAATGGTGAAAGGTCATTTGGGTCAGTGGAAAAGGGGGAGTGAGAGGACGAGAGTTCAAGCAAGTTTCAAATCATTGTTAAAGTAGTGTAAAATTCCTCGAAGGTGAGTGAGGCGTTGGCTACAACTCGTTTCAAATGATGTTTCACTGACCGAACAGCAGCTTCCATAAGCCTCCGAAATGAGGGGATCGGGGTGGAATGAAGTGCCAACTTTAATGAGGTGAGCGGTTGATTCTTCGACGATTCTTCTGTGATGTTCTTCGTTTGTAAACAGAATCTTGAAGCTCTCGAAGCTCTCTCTCTGCGCCTACGAAAATTGGTGCCATTGTCCCGAGTACATGTTTGTAACAATTCCTCGTCGTGAAATAAATCTCTTGAATGCTGCTATAAATGCTTCACTGGTCATGTCTGTTACTACTTCTAAATGTACAGCTTTGGTTGCAAAGACATACAAATATCACTATGTATCCCTTCGATGTAGGACTGTTTCGTCTTTTTGAGGCTTTAATAAATACTGGGCCGCTGATATCAGTGCCAGTATTACTGAAAAGGTCGACATGGGCGTACTCGATCTGATGGTAAGTCACCCATCTGAGGTTGCGTTGTTTTTGGATTAGCCTTAAAACACTTGACGCAACTGTGTGTGGTACGTCTTGCTAAATTTCGATTCCATTTAAGGGGGCCAATATCGTTGCCGCAACGATGCAAGCAGCAGTTGAGGTGCCGCATGCAGAAGTCTGATGTGCTCATGACGAAAAATAAGTTCTGTTAGATGTGACTTGTATGGTAAAACAATGGGATGTTTTTGATCTATTTTGATTTCTGCATGTTTTAATCTCCCGCCTACTCTGATGAGTTTCTCGGGACCAAAAAAAAGATTGAAGATTCCACAATGGACTGTCTTTCCTAATCTTCTTTCCTTCCATGAGCCTATTATAATCTTCTCTCATGTAATGTTCCTGTTCTGCTCTGATGAGATGATTTGTGGCATGGTTGAGCTCTTCTGTAGTTAATGGACCTGTAAGTTTATGATGTGAATTCTTCAGGTTGCTGATGAATCTAAGACAATACGCTGTAACTCTTGTGAGTTTGCTTAAAGATGAGTATTTTGCAACATCTATTAGTGGCTCAGTGCTGACAACCGCCAATGTAGTTGGTATTAGTTTTTGTTCTGGTACATCTGAAATCCTACTCAAATCAAATTTGGGCCATTCACTAGAATTTTTGTATTAACCATTCTGGGCCATGCCACCATTAATTTGTTATCGATAATTTGAATCGGATTTAAACCTCTTGATATCAGATCTGCTGGGTTGTCGTTGGTTCTTACGTGCCTCCAAATACATTCTTTCAGTCGTCAATTCTTGAATAATTTTCACACCCGATTAGCAACGTAAAATTTTCCATTTTGATGCTGATGAAGTTGATCCAAGCCAGAAACTATTGAGGGAGTCGGTTCCATAGTGTGTATCCATCAACTTTAATGCCAGTATCCAATTACTTTAGTTACAAGTTTCGATAGTAGCAGCGCGGCACACAATTCCAATCTAGGAATGGTCATTTTTTGAGGTGGTGATACCCTAGATTTTGAGCATAATAATTGTGTTGACACGCGTCCGTCAGTATCGGTTGTTCGTATGTACACACATGCTCCATACGCCCTTTCTGAGGCGTCACAAATCCCATGTATTTCTTTTTGGATTGCGTGACCTACTGTGATGTGCCTTTGTATTTGAAGTTGTTTTCAAAGTTGAGAGCTGTTGTCGGTGTGTCTGCCACGATGTATGAAGATCAACATGGAAGAGATTCATCCCAACTCAGATCTCTTACCCACAACTCTTGCATGAATAGTTTGAATTTCAAAACTACAGGCCCTACAAGTCCTAAAGGATCGAATAAACTGGCTATTTCTGACAGAACAGAACGCTTTGATATCTTGTCATGTGGCTTTCTTTCAGTAGATGCGTAATGGAACATGTCGGTCTCAGAGTTCCACCACATACAAGCACTTTGTACTGTTTATTTTGTTCTTGTTTCGCTCTATTTTTTTATCTGGGATTGTTTCCAACAATTCCTTCGAATTTGAATTCCATTTTCTTAATTAAAATCCTCCTGAGTTAAGCATTTGCGACATTTGTGTTTGAATGACTTTAGCGTCCTCGAGTGTTTTTGCACCTGTCATAAGATCATCTACATAGAAATCTGATAGCGCTATAGATGAGGCTATAGGATATGTTTATCGTTCATCTGTGGCCAGTTGATGGAGGATCCTGATTGCTAAGAAGGGTGCTGCTGCTGTACCATAGGTGACAGTTTTTTAACCTATAGACTTTTAGAGGTTGATCTCTACCTTGTCTCCATAGTATGCGCTGTAAGTCCAGTTGTTTCTCATTAATGTATACCTGGCAGTACATTTTCTCTATATCTGCACTTAATACGTATGTATGATATCGAAATCTTGCTAAGATTGAGGAAGACATCTTGCTGAATGGTAGGACCAACTAAAAGACAGTCATTTAATGATCGACCACTGCTCGTTTTGGCCGAAGCATCAAATACAACTCTGAGCTTCGTTGTTGAACTGTCTTCTCTAACGACAGGTAGATGCGGAATGTAATATACTGGACCAACTGGCTTCACGTTGGGTTCCACCGCTTCCATATGCCCTAGTGCTTCATATTCATTCATGAATTGTGAATATGCTGCATGTAGATTGGGATCTCTTTCTAATTTTCTTTCCAGTTGACTAAATCGAGTATTCAGCTGTTTTCTTGGACTCACCTAGACTATTTATGTCATCACTACATGGCAAGTTAACTACATATTTGCCTGTAGAATCCCTGTACGTTGTTTCTGTGTACATCCGTTCACACGTGGTAGTTTGACTGGCTGGGGATGTGTGAACGTCACAATCTTCAATTTCCCAGAAACGTTGCACTTGCCTTGTTACTTGATCATCTATATATAAATTGCATGTCAAGGTTGGTTGTTGTTTCCTAGTAGCTAACCCTACCAGAGGCGACCCAACCTTAATGATGTCTTTTGGAAAATTGATCTATGTGGTCTCACCTGTTCCAACATACAATAAACTAAAAAAAGAGCTCTGCTCCTATGAGCATATCTATTGGCCCTGGTGAGTTAAAATTAAAATCTGCTAGAGTCATTGTTGATGGCAGATTCCAATTGCTTGTGTCAATCTGAGTGTGGGGCAAATCGTTAGTTATTTTAGGTAAAATGAGACAGCTTAATGTAGTTTTGTAAGCACTATGTTGTGAGTGGATGGTGCAATAGACAAGTGTGAGATGGAGGCCTGCCCTATTTCCGATGCCAGTGATTTGGATGTTTGAGCGTACCCTTTGCAAATTTAATGCTCTCACCATCCTTTCTGTAATGAAAATTCGACTGTGAAGCCGAATCCCAACAACACTCTGCACGCTGTTGTCCCGCCATTATTATCCTCCTATATCTACTACTGCTGTTGAGAGGAGAATGTGTTTGTCAGTAACATTAGACGTTAAGGCTGCAGGATGAACGTTTACTTTTCTTGACTCAAAATTTAAATTTTTGCTGTTGGAGTGGTCCTTTTTGAAGGTGTAAAAGTGTGTTGTGTTTTTTGCTGCAAGTTTTGCAACCATTTGACTTGCAGTATTTGATAATATGCGTATGTGATAGACAGTTAATGCATAGACCTAAAATCTTTCACTGATTGTAGTCTGGATAATACAGGCATATTTTGAAAACTATCACACTGATATATTTTATGACCCTTTTTGCATAAGGGGCAACATGGTGTGTTGCTGAAAAATGAACTAGAAGGTTTTTTGAGTTGTTGATGGTTTGAATTAAATTTATTACTACTTCGTTCAAAAAACGAGTGTTTCATTTCATATAAATATTCCAGTATACAAGGCCCGTCAAGCGCGCCGCCAACATGGTCCTACAGAGCCGGGATTACTTTGTAGAACATTTTAGACAGGATAGTCCAATCGTACCAGAATGTTTTATAGAACATTAGTGAACAGTGCATTACTTTCGTCAACATAGACTACCAGTGTCAACAGTGCAACATCGGAGGACTTGGAACATAGTGACAGTGCCATCGACCAGTGGTGTTTCCAGTGACCAAACAGTGGGATACTAATTACAAATATATTTATACCTAACATCTAATAAACAAATAAAATAAAGGACTAAGACCGGGCCGTAACAGCTTAAGAAAAGACAATACAATTAAGAAAAAAAGACATTAGAGTTAACAAATGACATTATATAACAATATTACAGTGATACTATTCAATAATAATATTATGAGTAATAATATAATGCAACTTGATAAAATCCATTCAAAAATACTAATAAATATTGGTCTACAAAAAAATTTAAAAAATAAAATATAAAGAAAATAAAATAAAAATAAATATTGGTAAGCTTCATTCAATACTTGAAATGTACAAATCTTTTCGCCTAGAAAGTTATAATAAAACGTCATTTTAATTATTTTCAATACATTTGTAATAGTAACACCCTTATCTAGTTATAAAAGTCTGAATATTTCGAAAAAAATTATAAAAAAATAACACCTTATGTGAAAATACAATTAAAATTTAGAAACAAAACAAACGGAAAACTTTTCTTTGAAAATCTAAATAATGTTCATACAGCAAAATTGTTTTGTTTTTAATTTGAATGTAGCGAAAAAAGTAGAACATTTTTCAAAGAGAGGCAAAGTTACACTTAAAAGGCAATTAAACACTAGTATGAAAAATAATTATATTCTTGAACTGAATTCGTTTCCACTTAAAACAGTGCTAATTACAGCCAATAACAAAGGGATAATTATATTCACAATGACGTTAATACCAATATGTTAATGTTTTACTCTTTTATTTACGCTAAAAACAGCCTCAATATAATTATGGATTTGCTTGCAGGTGGTAATTAACTGTTTTAAAGTTAAATTAAGTCGTATTACATTATTTATGTTTGACACTCTGCTATAATTTACCTGTTTCTGGTCTTATAACACTCTTATAAAAATTATTGGCAATTTTTTTTATCCTCTAGGTTTTAGGTAGTCGAGCTTTTTGATAATCCTTTGGCGTAGAGAGAAATAAAATCTAGTGTTTTCAACGTTTTAAACACACATTTTAAATAGTTCGGTGTGTTTACAGAATGTGTGCATGTACCTTTATTACACTTATCTTCCATAAAAGAATCACCTTGAAATAGGTCCTCGTAATTTAATTTTAGGTATGGCACAAACTAATAATTTTGAGTATGAGACGGCAAAATATTTTGTTGGAATTTGTGATAGATTCGATAACTTTAGTTAAGGTATTTATTTATCTCCAGCAGGCTATTTTAATGACACCTAGAGGTAACTTCTAATAATTGAAAATTATTAAATATGTTTTTACAGATAGGTTCCACATCCTAAACTACAATATTCATACTAATTTCCCATAATACTACCTCATAGCAACGGCAAACTTTCTTTTCTGGCCCTTTGGAAATCGTGGTATAGTCATCATTCATAGTGGTCTTACCTGGACACAGTCTTAAAACTGATTGGCTTAGAGGTTATAAAATATAAAAATTGTTCGCCAAATGTTATAGAAACGTATTTTACAGTAATTTCATGTGTTGATTTTTAAATCCTTCACAATGATTACGTTTTAAAGAAATCGTTCAAGTCCACTTGTTTGAGTATGAATCAGGAGATTGGTATTAATCAGTCACTATGAATTAGATTCACAGTTTTTGTAAGTCTTTTAAAAATTATATGTCTATTACGTCCCCATTATTCGACAGGAAGTTCCGTGAGAAGCATTGACATATACTGAATTATTATAAATAATGAACGTTTTCAATCTAATAAACCCCAGTGCTCAGTAAAGTAATATATAAATTTTATATATCATTATTATTTAAACAGCTCTATTAATATTGGATGGAATAATTTCGTTGCCACTACACCCAAATCTCCGAGGTTTAATACAGAATTTTGAAATACATGAATATTAAAGTTTTAGCCATTTCGAAATTATTACACTACAAAGCTGTTTCGTTATTTAAATAATTCATTATTGTTATCTCCTTGTATGTTTTAATACATTAAAATATTGTATATATCACTATCAAGCATGGTTAGTAAAATGTTTGAGATTTGTGAGAAGCCTAAAAGTTAACCTGAACCTTTAGTTCACTGTTAGACGAGCAACAAACAGCAGAGCAAATGTATATAAATCCAAAGTAAATATGAATGAAAAATCTTTACAGAGTCAAAACAGTATTGAACAATTTGTGTTGTATCACCAAAAATTACAATAGCAGCTAGTATGTTTAGCGTGTAAACAGTACGTGCTGAAACATTGATTTAAGCTTGTGCAAATTAATATAATATTTAAATGTAGAAGCAGTAAAATATAGGGAAGTCATCATCGAACCGTTATGATAACATTATTGTTTTCATTAATGAAATGTGGCTATGGTAAATTAAGAAAGTTTTTAAATCACATTATTTTTATACGCTTCATAGATGAATAATTTAGAAAAATAACAGTTTGTGAAAGAATTCAATGTAAATGAGACGTATACTTAAATAAGATGTGGTTAATTTAAAGCGTTTGGATTTATATTTTTGTTATTCGTTCACGATCATTGTTTAGATTATCGTAAATTTTTACGCTCTAATATTTGGCTAATAATTGCATGGTCCTTATTTTGCTCTTTGTTAAAATCATTTACTTATGACGATAAATAAGGATTTATTACCATTGTTGTAAGGAAACTATATTTTATAGCTAATAGATTTTTTTCTTTTTTAATTCGTTTTTTGGACAATGTAAACTGCAACAAATAACTCGAAATTAATATTAAATGTGAATAATAATAATATCGGCAGTAATGAATACTATACTCAATATTATTTTTACAGTATTTTAGGATTTAAAAGGCTCAAAAAGGATGTTCTACAGAATTTGTTTAATAAATATCCCACTTCTTATAAAATATTCCAACAAACATATACTTTCTAGAAAATTTCATTTCTTAAATATACTTTTCATAAAAAAGTTTATACATTTCTTGAACATGCAGTGTGTATTAAAAATATAAAATAACAAAATAATTTCGTTAACTAATAAGTTTTGTATACATGTTTAATTAATCTTAAAATAATGTTTATATGTTGTTATTTAGTGAGTTTAATCAGGTAGTTAAGTTAGCCCTTTAGTTAGTTACCCTTAATTAAGTTATATTGATTAAATATTTTAGAATTATAAATATTTAAGATATTTAAAAATACCGGCGAATTCGCATCACAATAGTTTCTGGCGTAAAAATCAAATATTGCAAAGAAATATTATATCCTGGAGTGATTTTACACCATAAATTCATGTAATGTCAACCCATATTATTTTATCGGGTTTTAGACTCATCGTAAATTATTAATCGAGCTATTAATTTCAAATATAATACTGCAATAGTTTAAAATTAATATTCTATTAGTTTTTGTTTCAGAAGTTTAAGAGTATTGTCACCCATAAAAAACACAAACGTTTGAAATTTAATACTACTAACTTTTTTTTAATAATCTTTCATTTACGAAAGAGTTATAAGTTTTGTTAATTATTTTAAAACTTTATATTGTAAGCAGTATGGAAACATCATGTCACTTGTTAATAAATATGTTAATAAGATGTGAAAGAGTGTTCAAGAAGGAAAATTAATAATTGGAATTTTCGGATTTTGGAAAACATAGATCTACAGTAGTGTAACATCTCAAGGATAATTCTGCAACATTCTGTTTTTCTGATAATTAGGCTACTTGTTACATGAACTTTTCTATATAAATAACTTTTATAAAATACTGCGCAACGGGGTCTGAATTACTTCAGAATTATGTTACACAGTAAAATACTAATACTATGATACTGACTACAGAATAAGTTGTACGGCATGAAATTCTTTATATACAAAAAAACATTGCTATTGCATAAACATGTAAATGTGTGTGTGTGTGTGTGTGTGTGTGTTTGTGTGTGTTGGCAACAGAAATGTGAATATAATAAAATTTTAACCCCCTAACGCCCAATCGGATGATATTATTATCCCGTTACCTTTATTTTAATTTGTACCGTCACTTTACCACTCTCTATTCGACAAAAGTGGACTTTCACATAAGTGTTAAGACATTGATTTTTTTCTGCAGCTGAGGGCAGAATTATTAATTAATTACTGCTTTTATTAATACAAATTATAAACTTTATATTAATAAATCATGTTATTTTCAATAAGGAAATATTATGCCCATTCCAAATTTCTTGCAACTAGTATTCCATGTATGAAAGCATAAAAATATATTATTACTTTAGTAACAGTTAATATAGTCATAATACTTTCTCTTTGCCAAATTTCGTTTGTAAAGATTTTTTGTCTCATTATTATATTTGTTTCACCATTTACTGGCATGACTAAGTTGAATATGAGAGGAAAGAATTCCATTTAAAAATCTCTAAAAAATTTTTTTTAATATAAATATAAAAGCAATCTAACTGGGTTGGAAAAATCAGTGATAGCACTTGTGTTGAACTAGACCTATCTTGTTTATTTAAATTTTGAAAAATGCAGATTTATTTCGTACCACGGGCTTGGTGTGCTCTTAATAGATTCATCCCTCCTGAATCCAAGACATAGTTACGCCAGGCACTTCTACAGTTTATTTAAACCTACATTTAATCAGTCAAAGATTATTTCTGATATTAGTGAATTAATCTACTGTTCTCTGAAGCCGTGAAGGGATAATCTTTCAAAGAGAATCAAACTAATAAGGTAAAGCGAGTTTCTAATTCAATTAAATTCATGGAATCTTTCTGTAAAACTTTCGTGGAGCTACAGAATATTAGCAACTTTTTTATAAATAAAAACCGCTATTCTTCGTTTCTCAAGGTCTCATCACATAAATAAGTGATGATGTTTGTTCTACATTTCAATCTTTCTAAACAGATAATTAAGGTTAAATAAATTCAGCAGAATAAGTTATTTTGTTACGATTAGTTTAATAAATTACGCATATAATTTAAATGCATGAATAACAAGTATAGAGAATGGCACGTCTGTAATGGATCTACATCAATAACATTACAGTTTGGTTTTAGTGATGATAAGCTGTACTTAACCTAATTTGATTTCACTAGAAAGAAAAGTGAAAAATTTATATTTTCTTTATTATAATATTATTAGTTTTAGAATTTTAGTTTAGGGACAAAAATAACAATTTTAGTGAAATTTCAATATGCAGATTACATAAATTGCATTTACCTACCACCAAATGTTTTTACTCTATCCATATTTGATAAAAAAGTGCTAATCAAATTGTATAGTATTAACCTAACCATAAAATTTATGCATAAGTCAGAAACTAGTTCCAAAATGCTACATACATTTTTTCTTAGAGCGTACAAAGCCAAAAGAAAAACGCTACAAACTCTATAAAACGTTTTTTCTTTGCTGATTTTAAGATGGTATTTTATTATATTTAAGTTCCATGTTAAGACTGATGTCATGTCGTTTGTTTGTATGTCATTAATCTTTTAGTGTATATCGTTAACTTGTTCTTCTGTTGCAATCACTTTCATGTAAGAACGTTCAAAGGTTTTTTGGTACTTCACTGATCATGATTTATAAAACGAGCTTATAATCACGGTAATTGTCGTAGTTACTTAATTACACAAACAAAGTTCTGTTTGGGAATAAAATAAGCGCATTGATTCGTTGCCCATTCTCATTCAGAGAAACTTGTTAAAAACCGGCAGTTTTGATTGTTTCAACACTTGTTTCTCAACAGTATGGAGTGGTAATAGACTAAAACTATTTTAGAACCACGTCAAAAAGTAGTATTCCAACCGATTTTTTAATATCTTATAAAAATTTTAACAGAATCAAATTTAGAGTACCTTAGCTTAATATGTTAACAAACATTTGCATGTAGTATAACAACAACTTTTGTCTTTACTTCTTCATTTTATAAACCTTCAATCTCAATTTAAACCTCATTCTGCCCGTTTTAATGGGCCACTGGCCTGCGTGAAGATGTTATCAAACAGAATAAGGAGTAAATTCTATGCGGCACAAGGTCGGTAGTACTGATAAAAAGTGCATCGGTCACACACAGGATTTGAATCTGCGCTATCTCTTACTCAGATTTAAAGTCCGACGTCTTTGACCGGGTGGACTTCAGCTCTCAAACGACGTTTTATTCTCAAACGTTTTTTGAGGTATAGTAAGGTTTTTAAGAATCATGATTACATTTTATATTTTATTTGATTATTTATAAATAAAATATTCAAATGTTTAATAATGTAATGTTGATTATACTGTTCTAATTAACTGCCAACTGTACATAGTGTTGTAAATTAATTTATTAAATCAAATTTATTTAAATTTTTTCCACGCATACTGTGCCAAGCACTTGATAATGTACATTTTTGGGAAATAAGGTATTTTCGAACTGTGGACTGTTTTACTTAAAATTCAGGTTTTTAGAACAATAAATACCCTTTTCTTACTACTAAGACTTTTTGTGGTGTAGATGAAAATATTATCATATAAATAAATTGAGTACCAATCATGACTATCTGTGGTACATTTTCAGAGACAATTGATGATTCCACATAAACTAGATTTTAGAGATTGAGATTAGTTTCTTAAAATTCTTGGACTCAATTTATAGAAATGGAAACGTCATAAAAAGTTCAATATAGCACACTGAGTCTGTGTAATTCTAAGTTCTTCTATAAACCCATGTAACAAATTTAAAATGATGAATTATCATATCCTCTGTAGGCGTTATACTACTATTGCTACTTTGGTAATGCTAAAAAATATACAACATTGAAACAAGATGAATGAAAAAAGTAATTTTTTACAGATTCTGACAGTTTATAATATGGAAGGACTATTTATACATGTTTGTGGTGTCGTTTCACTCGAAGTTACTTCGAAACATTTAATCCCACATTATTACATAATATACTTGAATCAATTGAAAAAACCCTAAACTATTGAAAACATTTTTAATTCCTATACAAATTTGTATGTGTTTTTATGTTGAATATGACTGCTGTTCAAATTTCCGAAAGTTAATACGTTATATATTATACATAACTATTTTACATAGTATATAACTATTTTATTTATGAGACAAAATATCAATCAATAAAAATGACTAGAAGCCGGGAGCCAATTCGCACTGCATAACAAAGGAATTGACTTCAAAGAATTGATCACAGCAGCACAAATATTGGGGCAGGTCGAAATGGAAGGATAACGTAAGGGTTACAAAGTGAAACGACAATGTTTTTTTCAAATTAATTTATCCTTATTTCATACACGTAAATGCAACTATCAGACACATTAATAATTGATATATGTCAGTAAACACATGATTAACGTGAATATTTACATGAGATTGAGAGTGTTAATAAAAAAATTAATTACTGGATATTCAAATTATTGTTTTCAAGCAGATAAAGGATTAAAACCTGACTGTATTCCACCACATTATGATATTATAACAGTTTACGGAGACTAAAATCACCCATTTAGCTAAATTACTTTGCACCTGATACGCGCTAATTAGAGACAGTAACGGAGCATTAATGAGTTCACTCTTTCCTTCACTGGCAGCGCATTAAATGTGGTTTCCAGGTTTATTGCCTCTAAAAGCTACCCTGATGTTATCATTTCGGCTCCACTGCCTTTCAAGAGATAATCTAATTTTAATAGCATTTATATTTGAATTAACTCGGTGTTAGAAATAATTCTCCAGTTTTATACTTGTTAATGGTAAGCTTTTAAAAGTGAATAAGAATTTAAAGATCGGGATATAGAATTGTCTACAGGATAATATGGGGATAATTTGTGAATTTTAGTGAATTCGGCGTATTATCTAATTCCTAAACTTTTCAATGTAGTATTTTCTCTTTCAAAATCATCTTTTACGGTGGCAAACGGTTTATAAGTTTCTAAAAATTCTGAATTTCACTCTTTTTTTTACTACTTTACTTAAATTTTGTTAATTATGTCATGGTTTTTGATTAGTTTTAAAAATAATTAAAAACTAATTTATTAATGAGTATCGTTCCGATCCAGAAAGAAATATTCATAGATTAATTTTAGAACACCAGTATATTACTTTTATAATATTTTTCTCAATTAATGAAAATGTACCACTTCAAACATTTTAAATTATTCATTATTCGCTACATTTTATGAACATATCTCCTCTATCTGTACATACCTTATGGTAAGTATCGAGGCAATATGAGATTGATAAAAAATGTTGAGTTGACTCCATACCTGACGACCATTTCTGTCTGTATATACGGGATTTCTAATGTAGGAATTATTACTTCCAAATCGCTGGATTTTGTTTAGTATATTAGCAACAGAGCAGAGTGTCTGAATGCGATACTCTGCTGGAATATGAATTTGAGAACAAAGAATATTACAGAAAGGAATGTCACATTATGTCAGACTGCCGGCGGTTCTGCACTTGAGAAACCTGACTTCTTACACGAAGCCGTTCTAATATCCATTCTCACATCCAAATTGTGAAGTGTATATTTTTCTTGACTCCACACATACTAAATGGATAATCTGTTACATTCAAAATATTATACGTGGATAAAAAAGAAAAACTATTTTACGTGAAGACTTGGGATACCTTATTTCTCATGAGTTTATATTAAAACTGAATATAATTGATTTAAAGAAAATATTATATTTCATAATCTATAAGCTAACACATATGCTGTAGAAATAAATCAGAAATATACGGTAGAATAACAGCAACATGGTTAAATACGAAAACTGTCATGATTTCCAATTGGCAAATTGGCTGAGCTTTAGGGATGAACTATAGACCTAACTCTGAGGGATGTACAAATTTAATTAATATCTTCCAGTCAATCTGAATATCTGTCCCCACAATATCTCGCAAAGGAAATGATTTATAAGACTTGTAATTGTGCACGTAGCGTATAAGACGTATAAGAGGAACACTGAGTTCGATGTTGGTACATGTCAT
The DNA here is from genome assembly GCF_021130785.1 of Homalodisca vitripennis. Lineage (NCBI taxonomy): Eukaryota > Metazoa > Arthropoda > Insecta > Hemiptera > Cicadellidae > Homalodisca > Homalodisca vitripennis. Next base: position 80,681,738 of record NC_060213.1, read on the forward strand.
TCTGTGGGACTTGGTAGAGCGTAGCGAATATTTGGTCTTATGGGTAACCATAATTGAAAGTGAAAGTAAACGTATGGATAAATTTTTAACACACGCAATGCATACCTATAATGGATTAAAATATATATGACATATTAAGACATGCAGCCAAACTATTCCAACACATAAAACACCATTTTATAGTGACTGCGTGTAGGCATTTATTAATTATTTCAATACTGATATGAAACCCTACTTAATGAAAAAATGTGAATAAATCATGTATCAATATATTTAAATCCTTAATTTGTTGAGAATAAATCAAAAATAAAACTTTCATAAAGTTATAAACAGTTTTTAATTATAACCAATGTTATGACTCTTATTCTGTGTATGTTAAGACTTCAAGTTAGCGAGTATCCAAAGCATTGTTCGGATATAACAACACTTCTAACGAATTACAGTCTACATCCATTTACCGAATTATCCCAGTTGAAAGAAATACATGGTACAATATTTTTAAGAATATAATATTAGGAAATTTTAGAATAAAACTAACAAAAAACTCTTACTTCAATAAAGCTGATATTCGAAATGCATTCTCTCATAGAAATGTAAATTTACACATCCCTGAGCATAAAACTCCTATTCCAACATGTACCACAACGTTCTATCACTGTGAAACGCAGTTATTTAGTTAAATGCATAACCGTTAATATATTTCTCAATCTTCCTCGTACCATTGTTGAATGAAATGGTGTAGAAGGTTCTGAACGCTTGCACTCTAAAATATGGATGAGATCCATTTTTGTCGATGTTTTGTTTATTCGGCTCTTTTGTGATTGGCCGGAAGATACATGGTTTCAGTTGTTTAACTTGCAACAGCTTTGATGTCTATACAGGGTGTAAAACTGTATTTTTATAACATACTAATTGTATCCCGCGGCTTCGCACGCTTTTCGTAAGCTTTGCCCGTGTATGTGTACTTCTGGTTCAAGTGAATTATATTTCCAGTGCCGATGTCGAGTTTGCCTTGTTGCCACGATCAAGAAAATCTGTGTATGTTTATAGCCATCATACACTTACATGTAATTTATTATAAAGTGGTCTAACACTCAAACTTTAAGTTCAATCAGAAATTTATCTTCAAGACAAATATAGATCATAACTTGAATATAGTGTTTGGTTATTTAATACACATAATTTCTCGTAATTGCAGTTTTTAGTGTGCAGGCGCTTTGAAAACTTGTATCTTTTGCAGCACTGCCTGGTGGCGAATTACATCAATGGGCATAGTATATAAACCTTCTCTATGGAAAAATACATATACATACCAATTTTCATAATGGTCGGTTTTACGATAATAGTAAAATCATAATATCATAATAGTTTACGATTCCATAAAGGGCAAACACACAAACATTCATTTCTATATATATATATATTATATATATATATATATATTATATATATATATAGATGATATCCTTCTCATTAAAATTACGTTCAATTTGGTTGGCTGTACATCATTTAGTTCTGATGCTCCATTCATTTGTATAATGAGGTTTGATAAAGCTAACCTAAATTTGTTCCATACGTAGTCTATGCCAAAATCGGTATATATATTTTATACCGAAATCTATTTTTAAAGATGCAAATAGAATAATATAATTCTCGTATAGTTAGTGGAGTGACATTTAAAGGTGAACTACTCAATTTGCAATACTTGTAAAAGCCACCCTGTTATTATTTCTCACCATTTAACTGAGAAACGGTGGTGGTTTCAAATATATTAAAGTAATGAGTCTCCTTTATGTACAAAACGAGTGAAGTTTGTACAGACGGGACACTGATCCCTAGAGAGCTAGTCACCAGGCGGCGGGGTTGGTGTCAGTTTGGCGGCTCGTGTTTACTCTCTCACTGGTTATACGACATTTGTCTCTCTCACATTTTACACTACCTTTAAAGCCTCTATAGAATCACAGGGTTTTAATAGTTTCAAATTCTCTCCGTTGACAAACCTGAAAACTAAATTATCATTCTTTGATTTAACAATGTTAAAGGTCAATAACTTAAAATGATGTTTTTTGTCATATTCCTTTGCTTATTATTCGCAAGAAACGCGCTTTGGGTTTTTTATAGTGTTTGGTTTTGTTTTTTCTAGACTTTAATAGGTAGATACTACATAGACGTATTGACAATTTTGGTGAATAATGTTGGAATGTGAACTATTTCATAAATTTTGAACTTGTTCATTTTACAGTTATGAAATCTTTACATATAACCGAATAATACTGTTGAAGATTGTAAAACAATAATAAAAGCATACATTTCAGCCCTCTGACCACAAGTTAAAGACATGTTCCATTGTGTTTCATAAAATTTAGCGACACACTAATATACATTAAACGATATGGCTTGTGAATCCTTGAGGAATAGTAAAGAAACAGTGGAACAACGAATTTTTGAAGTATGCTTCCTATATTGTATATTCTTTAGAAGGACCACAAAGGTATTATTCTAACCCGTGGTTAAACTTTCTACATTTTTAGGTTTTAGGACCTCATAAGTATAGATCATCCCGGTATATTAAAAAAACTCATTAACTTTTTTATCTTATATTTTTTACCGTTGCCCTCTACATTCTTGTATATTTTAATTTCCGCCTTTGAGGAACTTTTAATTTCTAAAGGCTACCTACCTCTGGGAATCTTTTGAAAGTGTGGTCTTTCAACATTTGGAAGCTTGTATCTACAAGCTTTTGTTCTGCGGTTATCTTTGGAAAACCAGGACTCTTGGAGCTTCCGTACTCTACAATTGAAGAATTCAATTCGAAACTCCCGCACTCTGGAAAAGCATGGCTTCTGAAATTATCTAGCTTTTTAAAGATTCACAACTCCTGGTAATCCTGACTTTTTTGCCAGTCACCACTTATGGAAACTATCCCTTTCTGTGAAACTGTGGTACAAGGTAACTTCTTTTTCTCAAGAGCTCCTGGTTTCAGAACTTCCGATCTTAATATTTCCAATATTAATAAGCCTATCCTTGAAGTTTATATACAACAGGGACCCAAGGAGGGTTTACCTTGCAGTTGCTACACTGGGTACAGCAAAATCCATTTTCACTTAAATCTGGGCAAATATATAGTAAATAGTAGTGGTATATCACTAACCGTAAATGTTGATATATTGTGTTGAAAGGGTAGATCGATAGGCTCGTCTACTGCAGAGGATGACTGACTCTTAAGTGAAGGACGTTCTACCCTTGTTCGCTTTAACTGAAGAGGGTGGAACAGAGCTGGCCTCCCCTTCTTCAAAGTTGACATGATTGATATATAATGCTAGCTATCCCTCCTCATAGATGTCTACAGGAGGCAAACTCTACTCCCGACTTCACCGATATCCTGTCACCTACAAGATAAGCGTAAGAGTTCCCTCTTAATTGCAATGAGAGGATTCTCAGCGTCTTGTTCTAAGAGAGGAAACAAATTTATAATAAGCCTGCATACCCTAGGTGTCTACATAATCTTTATTGTTGTTCCCCTTCAACCTGTAAAAGTTTCATGATTCAAGATTTTCAACTCCAAACTTCTCTTCTCTTTGACTCTATTGACTAGCGAAGGAGGTCACTAGAGACAATTTAAATGTAAATGCTTTCTCCTTTTGGCCTCTAGAAGACTACAGCCTAACCGAGGGCGTCAGCCTTTAAAAGACAAACAACTTAGAAACTAACTTAGTATAATTATTAAAAAATCTATTTTTGTAGTACAGTTCTGAAACAATTGGAGATAGAGACAAACTTTAAATGTAGAAAATACTAATTTTTTAAAGACCTTTATAATTATGTACAACACAACCTAGGTTGCTATTTGATTTTTTTAGATTGTTGTTGTTAGAGTATTTCAAAATTCTATGTATTTTTAAAATGTGTAAATTTTGGGGTAGGGTGGCATTTGATGATATTTTTCAATAAGCCGTCTCATCATTAGTATTGAATAAAAATATCGTCTCTCTACATTTGTGCAGGTAGTTGCAATAAATTAACCCACAAACCCCTGATTTTTTAACGTTTTGGTGTACCCTGTACATAAGCGGAAAGATAGGTTCAAACTTTTTGTATCAAAATAATCAGTGAAGAAATACCTTTAAAGTGAGGTATAACTCAACATACCTTTACATTTGAAAATTTTCCAAAAACCACCCCTACCCCCTGAAAACTATCCTTTTGGGGATTTTTATAAATTTCAAAATAATCTCTCTAAATTCTTTGGGGTGGAAATAGGGGGGTTTAAGTTGTTACGAATAATCTACCTCGTTTGGTTTGGCCGCTGTACGTACTGTACGGATGGTCTGCCTCACCCTGTATATTACGAAACATAGGTTATCACAATAACAATACAACACAGTATACACGGGGTTGTTAGAAAATTAAACGCTGTAATGATCGTAGCAACATTCTGAGAATGCGAAGCTATGTGTCACATTGGATAGAGTTAGTTTTCTTACTGTTGGGATAATGAGAGTTGTAAAGTGAACCAACTATATCGAAGTGACAGGCTAGCCACTAGGGTAGTAGAACACGGTATTTAATGGTTTGTTAGAAAATTAAATCTGCAATCCACTTAGTTCCACACTCTGAGAACGCGAACCTTTTTGATAGATTGGATGGAGGCAGTTTTCTTCCTCACTGCGAGTTGTAAAGTGAGGTGACCTATATCCAAGTGACATACTCTCCGCTCTCCTGAAATTGACCTGTTTGTTTAAAGGTCTTATATTATGAAGTTAATTTGCAAAATTCCAAATATGACCGGTTTATTGACTTTGGATTCAAAATACGCTTTTGCTTAAAATTATGAGGTAACAAACGAACACAAACACACACATGTTTATACATATATATATATATATATATATTAATTCTAAAAAATAAAAAATTTATTAGAAATTAGAAATGGGTGAATTACGTTGTTCTTTTTTGGGTATAAAATCAAAATTTTGATTAGCTTTTTTCGTTTTGTGGTGTTTTCACACTTAGTCACTTGAAATAGTGTATTGGAACGAAAAGTAGAGGGACTTAATGATTGTTTAGTTTTATTTGTTGTTACATTAGATAAACCGCATATTCATATTTTGTTGAAATATAAATAAGATTTTATCCCTTGCATTATCTTAACCTGACATGATGAGTTAGTAATCCACAAGCCGCAGGACAGGCAATACGCATTGTATAAGTACACAACCTGGGTTTCTTTTAAACAACAGAGGAATTTCCTGTAAGAATGAAAGGGATTGTCAGCCGCGTTAGATGGTTTTGATGGTCGAAATTTGAAGTTATCAAATGAGTTAAAAATGTAAAACAACAATTCTATTTTCAAATTGTATTTTATACGTACCAATTACTTGTCTGATAGTGGCCAATTTGAGTATCTTTATCTACTTATCTGAATTTTCATCATATTATTGTTACATAAGAATCCAAAAATGTAATATATTTTTGCTACTTTTGTACAGTATTGCTAATAGTAACATTTGAAGTTTAATGTAGGTAGAGTAAAAACTAATTATAAATTAGAAATGGATGAAATTTGAATTGGTCACATTCTTTTTTCGTTATAAAACCAAAATCTTGACAAGCTTTTGAGGTATTCATATTATGGTGTTTTCACACGGAATTCACTTGAATTAGGGTAGTGCAACCAAAAGTAGAGGGACTTCATGATTTTTTTAGTTTAATTTGTTTTTACATTAGATATACCACATATTCATATAGTTTGTTTAGGACTTGCAATATCTGAAACTGACATAAACTTATACATGGATTATTAGTCCACACAATTTGGGTTTCTTTTAACCAATATAAGAAGGTCCTGTAAGAATGAAATGGATCGTCAGTCGCCCTAGATGGTTTTGATGGTCGAAATATAAAGTTATGAAATTGTTTAAAAATTTAAAACAACAATTCTGTTCTCAAATCGCATTTTTTTAGTTTTAAACTCTTTAAATCAAACGCAAAACACGTTAAATAAGAGTAAACACTATTTACCAATTACATGTCTCAAAGTGGCCAATTTGAGTACCTTTATCTAGTTATCTGACGGTAGCATAAATATTATCTTTCAGGGTATGATGGTCAGTTTTAAATGTGTCATCTCAGATCATAGTTTTTGTATTTAGAATTAAATTTATTTCGTTCCTTTAAAGTGTTCTACGAAATTTTAAGGCTAGGCACGATCGTTTTGGTTAATTATTATATTATACTAAATCGTAATTTAATTATATCAATAACTTTTTTCCTCTATATTATAGTATACATCATGATTATGCTATTAATAATGTACTGTAATACATTCAGACAGGTTTTGTTTAGTGAGAATAATTGCAGATTTCCTCAGTTTGTTTTGGTCAAACAAGAAAATAAAGCACTAAGTATTTTTATGGAGGTTTCTATTGCCGACTACGGACATACGCAGTGGCAATCAATTAGCGTGTAATAACAGTTTCCAGTCCGTTGTCAAGGATCAATTAACTTCGAATACATAACTGTTTTTACATTCACTCGGTCTGAAAACAACTGTAACGTAAATTTCAAATTATGTATTCCGATATTTTTTGTTTAAAACTATATTTCTTTCGTTCCTTTAAAGTGTTAAATAAAAGTAAAATACTTGGTAATATATAGCGTCGTGGCCCTTATGGTGAATTTCTGAGTGATGTTTAGCATTTTTTCCAACAATACCTCCCAGAATTTATAACTACCATACAAAATATATATGGTTGATATTTATGGTGTAGGATGGTGTGCAATATTATACAAGAAACTATTGTGACACGTATATACTATGTTTTATTTTCAATAAATAAAGAGTTTTAATAAGTACATTTTATTAAATTATGAATTAGGTAAATAATTTTTTTGGGGATAACTCAAGTTTTAAGTTCAAACAATTCAAAATACTTGTAAAACCAACAGCTTAATACATAGTTTTATAAGTCCATACGGATATACGTTGTAGTAAATCACCGTATTATGTGACAGAAAACATGCAGTTTATGTTCAAATGCATTAATGATATTATTGTTTAGTAATGTATAAAACTTGCCAATATTGAGCAAAGTTCAAAGTATCCATGTATTTTTGATTATAACTTTATATATAACTTTATATTCCAGTAAATTTACAATTGATCAGTCATAATTATTCCTTGACACCGTACAAATAAAATACTAAATATTACCATCATCATGGACATTTCTTGAAACCATTCGCAACACAACTGCCAGAATCGTGTTTTAGAAATATTTTAGGGATTATATATATAAATGTTTATCAATTCAGTAATATTTTAAATTCCCTTCTCAGTTATTCTTATTCTCCCAATAAAATGATGATATGATTAACACAAATTTATCACATATATAACTAATTTAAGGTATTGTTGTAATCTAAACGAAAAATTGTATTTAGTATACTGAAAAATGAATGTGCTAAAATTTTTTGTGGTGGCCCTCTTCAACATTATTTTAAGCCATTTTTTTGGGGTGTTACTCTTAAGCTAAACGAATTTGTTTTAAATCCCCATATTTGTGAAACATTGCCTTTTATCTCGCTTGGTCCTATTTTTAAAAGTAAATATTTAATTCGAGATTATACTGCATAATTTGTATGTTTGTTTAAAACATTTTATCAACGATTGAATTCTCTAAAATTTTAAGATTTAAAAATCTACTACTCTGGCTGCTACAGTAGCTGTAGGAATAATAACGAATCTTAGTTTTCTTCTGCTAATAATAAAATAATGTAAATTTTTTATTAATGGATTTTTATCAAAACTCAGTAAACTTACTCGTCTCTTATTTGAACGTAGAGGAATAAAATAGTATAATAAAATATGTTATTAAATAACATAAAAAAACTCAATTCCAAATTCCTCCTTCACTGTGGCACCAGTCCTGTACCGAGTTTAGGGTATTAGTAACTGTAAGTTGCGCTCACCACAGCTGATGTGTTATCTGCATTAATCGTTTATTTAAGCATATAATCTGTTGGCATTTAATTTCTCCACATTTTTTCAATATTATTCAGTATACATGCAATGTTTGAAAATAATTTAATTTGAAAACTCTGTAATTTACCATAGCCGAATCTCGCGGAGGCCTGTTCAGTTTATAGGCACAAAAAGCAAACCGTGATGTTATCACTACAGTTCCATTACGACTTCCCCTATATTTTACTGCGCCTGCATTTAAATGAGCTGTGTGATTCATTATTACAAGAGTAACTGATTGTTGTTGGTAATTTACTATTAGTTCTCCTTTTTGGGAAATATCGTGGCCTACAGTATAAAATATACAAATCAGTGTTGATTTTACACTGTGTATTTTTTGTTCTTGTATTTAAATTTATTTTCGTTAAAATAAACTGTCTCCGCTAGTTTAACAGTGGTGGAGTCTGTCTAGGTTTTTGTGGAGCTCTCAAAGTGTTGGGTAATGTTTCTTAATAGTCGTATATCCAATTTAAAATTTAATAAATATACAGAAATGAATACGACGAATTATCTAAATTATAAAACAGCACTTATAGTGTAATTAGATAAATCGTAAAACTGACAAAAACGTTAAATTTTATTTAAAATTCTGCATGTAACCTTTATGGTTTGGTGACAATGACAATAAGGATTTTCAATATCCAATTGTTAATCGGATAATAAATAAACGTCATATGCAGTGAATTGGACATTGAGATTGGTCACCTTACAAAGTTTATTAAAACTAATAATAGAGCACTAAAACTACCTTTTCCAAATTGTATAGGTACTCATTGATAGTTCATAAGTATTCTTCTAAATGGTGAATGAATTTTCAGCAAAACATTAATATTATACTAGTTTATTTTATTGCTTTGAGCTGTAACGAATATAATAAAATATAATTACAAAATATCAAAATTTAAATATAACTGTGTCTTACCTATACTTAAATTTAATTATTAAGGCATACTTTTGTATATTTGAATGAAACCTAAGAATTTACAAAAGTAAGCTTTTGTATTTTTCAAAAGATAGTATACGAACCACAATCAGAAGGTTCAAAGATCTCAATTTTCATAATTGTATAAAGAGATCAACAATATAGAAAAGTTCAGCAATAAAAATCTCAATACTAAACACGGTTTTTTAAATGAAAGCTCCAGATCCTGATCTTCAATACAATACCTACAATGTATGCATGAACCACTCTGTCTAAGAGCATCTCTATTAAGTCCAGATACAGACTTTCTTTCTTACGCATTACCAGATCTTTGAGGAAAGAATGGTTGAAGAACCCGAAAACCTACTGGAACAAAGTTCGTTGCTGGCAAAAATAATACCTATTCCTCTGCCTTCACAAACCTTCCAACGAATCCCACCCCTATACCCACAACCCTTTATCCTTGTTCACATAATTCAGGACATCCCACTTAGGTAAATTTATATTTCTCTTCATGTACTTGTTCATATTCACATCAGTTTAACATATTATTTGACAAGTAAGAGTAAAGTTCTATGCAATATTTAAAGTCTATAGCTTAATTAATTAGGTTAGATACATCACTATGTCACATGTTCAAAAGTAATACAACTTAATTTAGTTTGTTTTCAATTTTTTTATGTTTTCCATCATAATCCACGTTGCAATCATAGTTCCCGGATAGAACAATGTAAAATGATTTGGTAATCCTCAATCTACTCCCACTGAACGACATAAAGCATCACTGAACTCGATGTTGCTTGCATAGAAATGGAGCTTAATGTACAACCTATTACTAAGTGCATTCTCGTGATATTTTTTTTAACCCTTTAGGATTCGTTACCCGCAGCCAATGAATGAAGGAGGAAATTCTACGTATTCTGTCAAGAAACTGTAACCTGTTTTAAAAATGCTCTGTACTTAAGACTCCACACCTGTCACAGCCAAAGAACTATCCAAGAATTTTCATTTTCTAGATGATATTTAACCTATGCACTATGTATTCACTTATATGTTTTATATGAGACCAGTAACAGGTAATACATAGTAAAGTATCAATATGTAAAGAAGGTTAAATAATTTAAATTAAAATAATGATAGCAAATTACTAACTTAAATAGTAGTCAGGTCGTAATATTTATATAGTGATAGCTTTTAGAGTCACTAAGAACGGAAACCACATTTCACGTTTAACGAATAAAGTCAGTGTGAAAACATTCATTAGAGATAATTATTACAGTATAATCAAGCAAAGAATCCGTTTAAATATCTTGTTCTATTTCTTGTAGTGTTTAAATTCATTAATATTATTCATTAACATAAAATGCATTATTTCATTCAATGACATACAATGGTACTCTTTAAAAACACTTTTAGAGGCTGATAAACCAAACATTATATTGATTGTACAGCAGCAAAGTTTTAGTTTTAACTATTTCTTTCAAACCCAAATGTATAAATTAAAATAATCGTTTTTGTTGAGTTTAATGCATTCTAATTTCAAATGTATTTCAATTACACTAAAATGTAATCACATATCTCGTGTAAAGACGAATTACAAGTTGAGGACACATTTTTACTCATTATAGTGATGGTTTCCAGAAAAGAACAAAATCCAAGATAAATTATAAAAATTATTAAATTAAGTAAACACAATTTTACCCCTATAAATATTTTGAACGCTAGAGTTTTTATTTAATTACTTACGAATAAGACCGTGGCCCTAGCACTGTATCATAAGTATTCTCGTCCTGCAAGAGAAGAATTTAAAGGTGTTTTTTGTGTAAAAGAGTTGCTGTACAATATAGGAGTTCAAATTACAAGTAATTACTAATAATTTTTGGAACGTGGATTTAAAAATAACTGTTGATAAGGAAAAAAGAATATTGTTTGATTCTGAAAGGAGTTGCGCTCTAAATGAACTTGTATTTTTCTGTAACTCATGTTCTTCATTGGGTATAAAAATCATGTGAATTCCCCCCCCCCACCCCCCCCCCCCCCCACCCCCCCCCCCCCCCACCCCCCCCCCCCCCCACCCCCCCCCCCCCCCACCCCCCCCCCCCCCCACCCCCCCCCACGTGTTCTTCCTGTATTGTGATAGCCTACGTTTAGTAAAATGGAAATTTCATTATATATTATTGTATATTTATCGAGTGTTATTTTTAAGAATGTATCGTGTTTATTACGTAATAAAAAATCTTAAACACATTGAAAGAATATACATGATTACACTTTAGTAACTATGAATGTGGAGCTAAGAAACATTATCAATCATGACATTTAGAAACATAATTATAGACATAATGAAGGATGTAATAATCCTACAATTATATATATATATATATATATATATATAAGTATATTGATATTTTACCACATGACTCACCGTGCACTTAAAGGGATTTTCACTTGTTTAACATCTAAATAATAAGAAGGAAATAAATACATTAATGTTGGCATAAAATAAGGGCTTCCTACAAAATTGATGGGCATTTTGTTTTTCGTATTCTTACAGTTTTTGCTAAACAACATAGCGGTTTCACTCTTTTCAATACACGGTTGAGAAGCCAACACCTTAATCTCGTAGAAGCACTAAGCTCTGGCGAAGGAAAACTGTAAAATGAAATAATGGTATATATTTTTTCCTTGTGCTACGATGTTATGTAAATTATACCTGACGTATATTTCACCTTTCTTATCAACGATACTCTTAAATTTATTTTTACTCAAGGAACACCGACTGCTTCTCAATCTAAATTGGATATTATCAATTCCAGACTGTTTATTACATTTTGGTTATTTTTATTCTATTACCACTATAATTCATGACTTCCCAAACTCTTGTTGGAAAGTTGGAATAAAATATTTAAATTAAAAAGTCCAATTGGCGTGTAATGTAAATGAGGCCGTACATAGAGATATAAAAATGATATATATCCAACGGTAAATTAAGATTGCGACCAGGTTTGCCAATTTAATTTCATAAACATTTTTTTATTATGTACTCAAATTTGTTAGATAGAACAACCAATATTATCTTCCCTTATATAGTCTGCAAAATATATTTTTATATTCTTTTCGTCTGTTATGGACTTTTCAAACTGAAACATTATACTAAATAAAAATTATTAATTTAGCTATATTTTGCTAAATTTTTTTAATTCGTATTCATAAATTAATAAAGCTTAATATATTTTAAGGTCCTAAAATAATATATTTCTTTACCTTTTTTTATTGGTTTGTCAACGGTTTCTAAATTTTTTCAACTATTATACACATTTAAAATGCTATTAATGTTACTCATTCTTCAGTTTTTAATTCACTATCTCCCACATAGAGCGTACTTCTAGGGAGAAGGATACGGTTTTAAACCCAATAAAGCTCTCAAAATATTCTTTTTTAAAATTATTTAAAAAAACTTGTTTATAAAGTATTTAATGGTATATACTTTTTATAGTTAAAGCATTATAAAAACTATATAGCCAGTAGCTTTATAATTAAGAAAAGGGCGAATAAACGAAATACTGACAGAAACATATCCCTACAAACCTTTATTAAAAAAGTGTACATAACATTTTACAACATTACATTTAACAACAGTACGGTAAGGAGGATGAGTTTTATGCCCAGTGACGCATAACTTGTATTTTCATGAAAGAATGGTTTCAAGACATGAACTTTATTGCGGTAATGAGTACAACTATTATAGGTATTTCTAATATAAAAAATATATTTTCATAAAAATAGTGTACTACGAGATATATTTCTTTTCAATGGTATCATTCTTTAAATGGATGTAGAATGTTGTTCATTAGAAATGCTATTACATCAGCATATTTTAAATGGACTGGGAATTAACGAAGCCTGTCACTTACATCCGCCAGTCTGTCCGTATTAGGAATTGAGATTTAAAATTTAAGTTGTGCGTGAATATTCACGTCTACATAGAAAAGATAAAATTTGATGTTGGTACATAGGATTTGGCTAGGTGATTGGATTGCATGCGATATTCGTAACTATTCTGTTCCTAACTTTGAACCCTCGCTATCTTCAAGTCTTAACATACACCGAACAAGTGTCAGAACATTTTTTATAATTAAAAACTACTTGTAATTTGATTTTGTATTTGTTTGTGTTTGTTTTATATAAAGAAAGAGTGAACATATCTTGCTACATGACACATTCACATTTTTATTCCTAAAATTGGGTTCCATACCAGGTCTCTCATGAGTGCATTGCGTTTATTGAAAAGTTTATTTTTTATTATGATGTTTTCTCGTTTCCATCAATGGAAACCCATAACATCAATGTAAAAATATTCGCTAAAGCACATCCAATTCCCACGGAAAGGCATGAAACACATCGAAATCAATGTTCCTCACATAGAAAAGAAGTTTCATGCACAATTTAAAATGTAACAGGTCAGTTCGTTTTCGAGTGATAGCCTTCCCTAAAGCTTAGCCAATCAGCTAATTAAGAATAATGGAGTTCTTCGTATTCAGTTAAATTTCTGCTATTTATTCGTATATTTTGGAACGTTATGTGTCATATTGTATATTTTCTGAAACACGCTATAATATTTTCTATGAAAGAAAAATTCTAGTTTATATTCAGTTTTAATATAAACACATAGTAAAGAAAATAAGGTATCGCAGTCCATCTTTACGAAACATGGGTATCTTTTCAATCTATAATCCACGTATAATACTTTATAAATAACTGAAATACTATTTTGTATGTCTCTAAAATTAGAGCCAACAAAAAATATAACTCCACAATTAAGATGTGAAAAATCGATATGAGGACGGCTTCTTGTGTGAAGTCAAAATTCTGCAGACCGCCAGCAGTCTAATATATTGTAAACATTCCTTTCTGTACTATTCTTTCTTCTTATATTCATATTCCAGCAGAGGATAGCAAAGAGACACGCTATGGGTAAAACTATCAAAAAACCCCATTTTTACCTTATTTTGGCCTTTGGTAATTGCTAATATACTACGTAAATCCAGCGTTCTGGATTATAGTTCAGAACGATTAGTGGTTAATTCCGACCTGAGTAATAATGTGAACGAATGGCCGTCAAGTATTCAGTGTAACTCAACATTGATTATAAATCTCGTATTGTCTCAGTACTTGCCATAAAGCATGTGCTATATACAGCTATAATGGAGCTATATACATAACATATAACAAATAATGAATCATTTATAATATTTAAAGTGGTGCATGCCAAAAGAATTACAACTGGAAAAGGTAAAATTAAATTAATTTTTTTGGAATTAATTATTGAATCAGTGAATGTTTATTTTCTGGATCCCGAACGACACTTATTAGTTTATTGTGTCACGATTTTTTTTAATTATTGTGAGAATTAATCCTAAACCACCTTAAGAGTGACAAAAATTGAGTAAAGTAGTAAAAAACATAGTAACATTCAGAATTATTAGAAATTGATAACTAATTTGCTACCGTTATAGGTGGTTATGCAAGAGGAAATTCTACCTTGTAATGTTAAAGAAATTATATAAAACATAGACCCAAAAAATTATTCTCTTTTTATTGTATCCAACATAGTTTTAATTGGACGTTCTCAAAAATCTAAATTTAATATTTCACTTCTTGTGAAATTTAAATTTAATTGATATTGAAAACGGTTCACGACACGAAACATTCTTAATATTACAAAGTGTAGAGAATATAATGAGCATTCCAGGACTTTTATTTTTCCTCTAAGTCTATAAATAACAAAGTTGCGAAACTTTAAAAGTTGGAATGGCCGCCATATTGGAATAAAATGACGCATTGAGCTGGCCAATAAACTTAGCCAGATATATATTTGTGCCAGGTTTCAACATGTTTAGGCTTTTGGAACTGTTATCGTTTCCACAAGCCACGTAATATATGTGAGAACGATTGTAATAGGCAAGTTTGAAGACAGGTATGAGAATTTTGCCAACAAGAATTGCGGGGCTTTTGTATTTCATTAATGCCATGTAAGGATCGTCTGTAGTACAGTGTTGCTTGACGCTTGCTATGTCAATAGAAAATGTATAAAAATGAAAATTTAAGAGGTAATAAGAATTTAAAAATCTCTATATAGAATTATTTAGACTACTGAAAATCGGTGTACACAAAAAACACACACGCGCCCGCAGTATATATATACAGCGTGTCCCGTCACTCTCTGGACAAAGGTATACCAGGTTATTTCTCAGGTCATGATAAACATATTTCACCCTATGAACATGCTTACTTTCCCACCTGTCTGTATGTATTTTGTATTAAAGACTTAATACCTCAAAAACAAATAACTTAAATTATATTAAAATTTTACTTAAATGTAAATGATAAAATGATAAAAAAAGCCAGTTACCGAATGAATATCACCTGTTACAAACGATCCATTAACAAATACAACACTGGAAAGTTACGACGTTTTAAATTATATCTAATACTGTGTCAATTCAAATATAAATGCTATTAAAAGTACATTATCTCTTGAAAGGCAGTGGAGCCGAAATGATAACATCAGGGTAGCTTTTAGAGGCAATAAACCTGGAAACCACATTTAATGCGCTGCCAGTGAAGGAAAGAGTGAACTCATTAATGCTCAGTTACTGTCTCTAATTAGCGCGTATCAGGTGGAAACCAAATCAGCTAAATGGGTGATTTTAGTCTCCGTAAACTGTTATAATATCTTAATGTGGTGAAATACTGTCAGGTTTCAATCCTTTATCTGCTTAAAAACAATTATATGAATAACCAGTTACTAATTAAATTACACTCTTAACGTTATGTGAAGATTCATGTTAAACATGTGTTTACTGACTTGACGGTATCATATGTGTCAATTACTTTTTCATCATAAGCTTGTAACTTGTACAAGAATTAATGGAAAATATAATACATACTATTATTTATTTAAGAAATTCTCACTAATATTTTTCAGTTCAATAAGTTCATAATGATTAATGGAAAGAACTGTTTGGTAAGCAAATTAGTTAAATAGCCCAGACCCACTATATTGATTTTTTTAAATTTATTGAGAATTATTATATGGAAGTCGAAGTGTGAATCTATCAAAAAGTTAAATGATAATTTTTCTCATAAATCATCTTTCATCTCGCTAAATTAAAAACCAACCATCATTTAAATAAATATTAAACCATCTTAAGGGCTTTGAATTGGCGTATTTTAGTTTTTATTTTGTTTTCTGGAGACGATATAACTATTTTTTGTGTGTCTGGTAGCTGGAAATAAGCCAACAAGAACCAACAAGGAAAAATAAAATTTAGAAAAATTTTTTCCCCCCCTTTTTAACCCTTGAAATTTCTTTTTTTATACCTTGCAGATTTGCCCTCGGCTTCTGGACTTGATTAATAATCGATATTGTAATATAATAAATAAAATAGATACAAGCTATAGGTCTTACATATAAGCAATATCGTGTTTGAAACCATCTGATAACAATAAAAAAGTACATCGAAAAAGGAGTAGGAATCCGTCTTTTTTTCTACGGTATGCAGTTTTATTCAACGTTGAATACTGTTTGATTTTATGGTATAATAGTCGACATTCAAATTTTCTCGATACTAAATTCGATTAAAACGCCTCAGCGATAAATTAAGAAAACCTTTTTTTGAATAAGGTAGTCGAGTCACCATATCTATAAATGTATAATTAGTACTTCCTTTTTAAGAGTTGTCTGAATCTGTTAAAAATTACTGTTTTCATTTATATTATTTCTTTGTTGCATACTTTTAAAATGTTTTCTAGTAGTAATAGTTGTAAAAAGATTTTTAATTGAACATTATACTAAATATTTTCAATGAACTGAATATACAAAATAACCAACTCAAATATTAATTGCAAAAAAATATTCTTAATAACATTTCGAAGTATTGAAACATGGGTAAGAAGAAAACATTGTTGGGATAGCAGATGGTCTCACACATTCTAAAACACTGGACTTTGGATCTGAGTTCGAAAATTTTAATCAAGTTAAAATCAACGTTGGACGTTTATCACTACTACCGACCCTGTACTGTATCGATTGTCTTCCTCCTCACATAGGCCAGTGGCCCATAAGGTGAGAATGAGGTTTAAAATGTTGTTCGGAGGTTTGACAAAAGAAGATAGACTGACAAAAGATTGACTAAAATACTACTACATGGTAGTTTTTCTTTGACATATTAAACTATGATTAAAATACTTTTAGAATGAGAATTTTTAATCTTATGAAATATTTAGCGTTTATCTGTAGGATTTGCATTCACAGAGACAATTTAATGTATTTTGGAACTAGTTACTTACTTAAGAATAACTCTGATGGTTAATTTAATACTATACAAATTTTATTAGCACTTTTGTACAAAGACAGATACAGGGAAGAACATGTGATGTAGGTAAATGAAATGTACATAATCGGTATATTGAAATTTCACTAAAATTCTCATTTTTGAAGAAAAATTCTGTTCATAATTAAATAAAAAACATATTTATCAAAATAACGGTTATTTACTTGCCCCTTTAGTGACGCAAAATTTGGTTTATATGGATATACGTTAGATTCAATATAGACCAGCCATTCTCTATAATCATTAATATTCCATAGATCTAAAGAAAGTTTTACAGAAACACTCAATTAATTTGATTGAATTAGATGCTCGCTTTGCCTGAGTAATTTGCTTATCTTTGAGAGATTATCTCCTCAGAACTTCCAAAGAACGGTAAATTAATTGAAATCTCAGAAATAATCTTTGATTTATTAAATTTAGGTATAAAATAAACTGTAGAATTTTATTGTCGTAACTATAGTTTTGCTTCAAGGTGGTTGAATCTATTTCAGGAGCTTACCATACTAGGGTGAGAAATAACCACGAATAAATCAAATGTAAAATACAGTAGGTAGACCAAACGTTTTTTTAAACATTTCACTGAGCTTTTAACAAGTTGGTTAAAATGAAAATGAAAGAAATTTTATTTCCTGTATAATTACAATACTATTACAATTAGTATTAATATATAAATTGATAATTAATATATGTACAATAAAGAACTAAAAGTATTAAACATAGTGTTTGAAAATTAGCCTACATGGACAAGCAGCCTGTGCGTAGGCTAGAGTCGTATTATTAATACCTAATATGTATTTTCAAACTTATCTCCCAGGAATGTAGCACTGATATATCTCTACCCAAAGCTATCTCCATTAATACAATGTTTCATCGCCATCAGTGCATTCCAGTACCTGTCAACAGGTTATTTTTCAAGTCCACAGCCGAAGATGGGAAATGAGGGGGGGGATAATGTAGTATTCAGTAATGTCTACTGTAGCAGTTAGTCGTAGGTAAACCATAATCATGAGCAAACAGTAGGTACAAGAGTGGTACAAGAAATAACAATATACTTATATTGCTTACAATTTTTAAGACGTTTGGCTGTAAATGTATTCTTATATTATTTTAAAATAAAAAAAAATTAATATTTAGCAAAAGTACTTAATTCACAGTCCGTTATTACAAGTACTCACCTTTGCCGGTCAGTCCCGCGACTGTCTTTCCATTTTATTTTGCTAATGGTTCGTTATTAATATGAAATAACAATTTATGGATCTTTGTGTAAATTTATCAAGCTCTATTTGAACTATTCAAAATTAAAATACACCTTTAAAGCTTAAGAATAAAAATTGAGTAGCATTATACAAAAATAATCTATGAAAAACATTAATTGTTGTATTACAATTTCTGTAAGGTAACAATATGCCACAGCACGTGTCGCTTAACAGGCTTCACTGGAGTTGCATATAAAATTATAAGTATAAAGTTCATTCCATTAGTCTACACGTGTTACTATAAAAAATGTTAAAACTGTAACACATTGTTAATTAACACGGCAACCGTCGAGCACTCTTACATCCGACTCTTAACATCCTCCTCATATATGCCATGGCTTGTGGAAACGATAACTAACAAAAAGTCCAAGCATGTTGAAACTTGGCACAACAAAATATCTCGGCCACGTTTATTGGCCAGTTTAATTTGTTAAAGTTTCACAACTTCTTTATATATTTGACCTAGAGAAAACAGAAAAGTATCCTGTAATGCTTATAATATTTTTTACAATGTTTTGTTATACTGTTTTTAAATGTTTTGTGTTTAGAAGGATTATATAGATATAGATTACAGGTAGATGCCGCAAGATATAAATTATGGATATTTATATAATAAAAAACTACCTACTTATTCTAACTGAATCAAACAGACTATTTTATTAAGTTTTTAATTTATTGGTGAAAAATATTGAGTTGCTTCGTTACTTTTGAGGTTTGCGATCTATAACCATAAAGTATTGAGTTTTAATTTTTGGTAACGTACAATTACAAATAGGTTAGATAAAATGTCTTGGGAATAATTTAATTCCTAGATATTTCAAGGTAGTATTCCCTCCTTTAAAATCATGTGTTACGGTAGAAAAATGGTATATATTTCACTCTTTTGTTCACAACTTCACTTAAAGTTTTTACTCTTGACGTGGTGTTCGGTCCAGTTTCATAATAATAGATCAAAAGTACTCGCAATTTATTAATGATTATCGTTCCGGTTCAGAAAAAATACACTCATATATTTAATAAATAAACCTAAAATATTAATTTTATATTACTGCCACAAGTTATGATAGTTCTTCTGGCATATACACTTTCAAAATATTAAATGACTGATTAAGTTTTATGTATATACTTATTTTATCTGTACATACCTCATGCCGAGGCACATCAATAAACAATGTTGAGAAGACTCAAAACATTGCGACCATTTTATGGTTATACAAGGTTACTCAGGTCGGAGTTTGAAATTCCAGAAGGATTTTACTTAGTATATTATCTACAGAAATAATACAGTAAAACTTGGTTTTTTGGTAGTTTTACCCACAGAATGTCTGAATGTGATCTTCTGTTGGAATATGAATATGAGAAGGGAGAATATTACCGAAAGGAATGTCACAATATATCAAAACTACCGGCGGTTCTGCACTTAAGAAACCTGACTTCATACAAGAAGTCGTTCTCATAACCATTCTCACATCCGAGTTTTTGGGGTTTATATTTTTTTACTCTAAGTTTCGAGACATTCTAAACAGTTAATATGTTATTTTTCACTCTATCATCCGTGAAGTTGTACCGCGTTTACCTTCTTCTTATTCCTATGCGTTTATATTAAAACTGATTGCAACCTTGTAAAACACGATATTTTTAAAATCTTATACACAAACAAATGTGTAATTGGAAAAATTTTTAAACTTATAAATAATGGATGAGATGGCTCGTATCTACATTTTCTTTTAACTAATCGAATGAATTTCTTTTGTTGCATTAGAAGAGGCTTTAAATTTGTTTCATAGGTTCCACCCCAGCAAAATATTCCGTATTCTAATCTACTGTTTACTAATGAAAAAATATAACATTCTCATAACTTCCTCTGTACAAATATTTTGTAGAAAATAAAAGGTTCTTAAAATACCATTAAGTTTTTTCTTTACCATGTCTATGTGTTTTTTCCATTTTATTTCCCTATCCAGCAAGATTCCCAGGTATTTCAAATTGTCAGCCTGAGACACAATTGCACACTCAGGACACTCTTTGTTTGTACACAAACAACACACACAATTGTATAAAATTTGTTTGGTAAAATTTTGTGGATCTTTTTCAGGCTAAAATTTAAGTACTTTTGTTTTTCCGGACTTAATAACATATTGTTCTTTGAAGGGCTTTTAAATCTATACTCATTACTTCTTCTATATCATTCCCAGTCATCTTTTATGTAAGTTAATGCTGTGTCGTCGGCAAATGATGTTATTTTACCATATCAATTTGAATTACAGAGATCATTAATATATACTATAAGCAATATTGCACCTAATACTGACCCTTGGAGAACTCCACTTTTTATTATACCAAAATTCACTGAAAGTATTGCTAATTTTTACACATTGTCTCCTATTATTTAAGTAACTTGAAAACCAGGAAAGAACGTTTCCTCTGATACCACAACAGTATAATTGTTTTTAAAGAATGTCATGATCTACAGTATTGAAAGCTTTCTTTATGTCCAAAAATAATCCACTAACTTTGCGTCCTGAATTTATCGCTTCAAATTACGTCATCCATAAAGTTTTTTAACTCAGTTTCAGTACTCAAGCCCTCTCTGAAAACGAACTGATTTTTACTAAAGAAATGGGTTTGCTCAAGAAATTTAACTATTCTTTTTTTCATAATTTTTTCAAAAATCTTTGAAAAAGTTGAGAGTAAAGATATCGGTCTGAAATTGTTGCAGTCATCATTCGGTCCACTCTTATGCAAAGGAATTACCACAGCGGTTTTTAAAATATCCGGAAATATGCCATTTTCAAAACTTAAATTAATTAAGTACAGTAAGATATTCACTATTTTTGGATACATCAATTTAACTAGAGATGAGCTAATGTTATCAATTCCAGGCGAGGTGTTATTTTTCAAGTCTCTTATAACATATACTAAATCATCCACCACTACTGGAGCTAAAAACATGGAATTGCTTGAATTATATAACTTAAAAAATCTCTTATAACAACATAAGTCAAAGTTATCAGGTTTTAATTTTTTTATGTCTAGCTTATCTACAATAGACAACAAAATGAATTAAACTCATTACAAATTTGTTTAAATATCCGCAGATTTCGTTACCATTAATATTTCAAAGACTGGGAGGTCGTTTTGACGTTTGTCCTGTTATTTAATTTATAACCTTCCACGTAGTCCTCGAATCTCCGTTACATTTATGAAAAGTATTATCGTAATAAGAATTTTTTAA
Source organism: Homalodisca vitripennis (assembly GCF_021130785.1). Classification (NCBI taxonomy): domain Eukaryota; kingdom Metazoa; phylum Arthropoda; class Insecta; order Hemiptera; family Cicadellidae; genus Homalodisca; species Homalodisca vitripennis. Next base: position 80,703,570 of record NC_060213.1, read on the forward strand.
ATTTTTGATTTCAAATTTTAGTTTATTCCTGTAATTTTTATAACGCAATTTTAATTTTCCATTGTTTGGGTGATGCTTAACGAGTTTATAGAGTTTATTTTTTATTTTTATTTTTTTCAAATACAATCACTCATCCAAGGTTTAATTTAAAAAACGCCGCTTGTTTTGGTTGATTGTTCAAATTTACTTTCAGAAATTATTTTTTGGATGGTATTATGAAAAGTATCAAACGCAGTTGATGGGTTTTTATCGTCGTAGACTTCTACCCATTTAAACCTGTTCAAGTCGTGCAAGAAGCCCGTCGTAATCTATGCGATAGGAGGGAGGGGAGGGGCCAGCAGAATCAGCTGATGTCTGTCCGTCCACCCTCCCCCGTCCTAGACCACCCGCACACACACAACAGCCATCCTGTGATCTGTAATATTCGCGTCTAATACCTTTACATCGACTTGAGTCTTGACTTTGTTTGCTAATCTAGCAAACACGTGATCGATGCATGAAACTGATTCTGACGTTACTCTAGTTGGTTCTTTCAATAAACAATCGAATCTGTTTGAGGAAAAGAAATGCATTGTAATTGTCAATTATCATACTATTTTTCAAATAATTTTAAATTAGCGTCCCCGATGAAAAGAGCGTTCGTTTTTGTTTTAAAATTATTATTACGAAGAAAAATACTCATTAATCTCAACTAGGAAATCGTCCTTGCTGAAGCTATGCAGCCTGTAAATTGCAAACAAACAAAACCTCTGTTAATTAAACTTAAATTCTAATATCATTAGATCTGCTGTTTATCGGTTCACATATAAAAATTTCAACATCCAACTTTACAAAAATTGCTATACCTCCTGCCCTCTGATTGCCATTTGCATTTGAAAAACTTCTATAATTTGGAATTTTAAAAAACTGTAACTTTTCATTATCTATCCATATTTCTGTCAGTACAATTATTTCAGGGAATAAATGTCTGCTACTTAATTCAGCAATGAATAAATCGAAGTTACTTCTCAAACTACGAATGTTTTGATGCAATATTGTAAAATCCAAACATTGTTTATTGTAAGGTACGCGTTCCCAAAAACATGGCAATTAATATATTAGGAGCAATTACGGTTAACGTGTAAAAACACATTAGCATGAGCAACTAGTTACTCTTGTGCTAATAAATTACAGAGCTAATTTAAATGCAGGGCACGGTAAAATATATGGGAAGTCGTAATGGACTCGTAATGATAACATCACGGTTTGCTTTTAGTGCCGATAAACTGGACAGTGCTACATGAGATGCGCCTATGGTGAATTACTGAGAGTTTGTAAATTAAATTATTTTCATACAATGCATAGATGCAGAACAGTCTGGAAATTAAAATTTTGTTGAGAGGATAAATTAAAATGGATTATATAGGTACTTAAATAAACGATACAGATAACACATTGACTTAGGAGTGATTAATGCCACACTGAAGGTGCAAATTTTGAACTTATTCTTAGTTATCTTATTAATTCTGATATTTTATCAAATTATTTTTATTTCTAATATTTTCTAATAATAAGCAAATAAATTATATGCATTTTGGTTTAAAATCCATTATTAAAAATTGACTTTATTACTCCAAGAGATATTTAAAATCGTTTTAGTATTTTTTTAGATGCAATCCTTAAAATAAACATAAACATAATGTATTTATAAGTTTCAAATTAAATGCGAATTAAATATAATTTTTTATAATAGGTTTAAAAGAGCTAAAAGGTGATATTACAAAAATAGAGATTTCTTAAAACAATTGCTTTAGCTTAAAAGTATCACCCCTAATAACATCGCTTACAATAATTTATAGGATTAACCAAAAAAGTATTGTAGCATAATCAGAGGTAAAGCAAAATTTTGCTTTCATATTACAAAATTATATTTTACGTAAAGATCGCATAACATTTTATAGACGATTCAACAAAAAAAATATCATTAATAAATAAACGCATTTGCACATTGATGTGCTTCAGCTTCCAACTACTCAAGTGATATTATTATAAGCCGCATATTTTGGTCGCATAGTACATAGATTGACAATGTGTACCCGTGAGTACGTATAAAACATGTTTTATGATTTTCTGTTATTAATCTTAATATATATATAAAAATCTTGAGTCACGATGTATGTTGCCAATAAACTCCAAAACGAGTGAACCATTTTCAATCAAATTTCACATGTATCCGTAATTTAGTCTAACTTAGAAGATAGGATAGTTATTATCTGAATTATTCGCTTATGTCGTGAATATAAACGAATAAAATGAAGAAAAGTTTTCAAAGCGCCTGCACATTATAACCTGCAATTACGAGATAGATACGTATATTAAACAGTGAAACACTATTTGAAGGCGCTAAGTTATGATGTATAATTGTCTAAACTAAATTTTTTGGTTGAACTTAAAGGTTGAGTGGTAGACCACTTTGTAATAAAATACATTATGCATGTACAATACATTTTTGACATATTTTCTTGATCGTGACATCAAGGTAAAATCTACATCGGGGTTGGAAATATAATTTACTTCAACCAGAAATGCTCATACGCGTGCAAAACTTACGAAAAGCGTGCGAAGCCGCGGGAAAACAGCTAGTATAAATAAAATATATATATATATATATATATATATATATATAAAACAAGAATTTTATTTCGTTGATCTTAAAACTTGGCTTGTTCTTACAAAGGTTATTTACTTAAACAAAGGTTATTAGTGTAGAATGTGTTAAACTAAGAAAAATATCATTTGATAATTATGATTTAACTTTTAATATTTATATTCCTGTTATCATCCTCACTTTTCAACCTTAAACAAAAAAATAGCGTGGCATTTCATACATTAAATCCAAAGCGTATTTTGTATGGCAAAGTGAATAAACAGGTTATATCCGGATTTCCCGGAATTTAATATCATAATGAAAGGCTACTTTACTGTCACCCACACAGGACAATCTCAGGAGAACGGAAAGCTCGTCACTTAGATATAGCTGAGTTCACTTCACAAATCGCAGTATCCCAACAAGAAGGAAACTACCTCCATCCAACGTGACAAATATCTTCATGTGACAAATATCTTCTGTAATTAACTCTGTAAATTACAGAGCTAATTTACAGAGATTTAAATGCAGGCGCGGTAAAATATATGGGAAGTTGTAATGGAATCGTAATGATAACATCACGGTTTGCTTTTAGTGCCGATAAACTGGGCAAACTTACATGAGATGCGGCTATGATAAATTACTGAGAGTTTGTAAATTAAATTATTTTCATACAATGCATAGATACAGAAAATTCTGGAAATTAAAAGTTGGTAGAGAGTTTAAATTAAATGGATTATATACTGAAATAAACAATAACAGTAACACATTGACTGCGGTTAGCCCAACTTAGGAGTGCTATTATACAGGTTAGCCTATCGTCGGTACATCGTGCCGCAGTGAAGGTGCAATTTGGAATTTACCTTAGTTATGTTATTCATTCTGACACTTTATTAAATTACTTTTATTTCTCTATTTTATAACAAGAAGTAAGTAAATTTTCTGGTTTTTGCTACAAATTCATTATTAAATATTTCCAATATTATTATTATTGTCTTTAAAAAAAGAAGTAAATAATGCTAGAGTTATTACAGATTTAAAAATATTTTTTTTGAGAATACTATAAAATAAATTTGAAAATAAACATTAAAATAATGTATTAATAAATCTAAAATCAAATATAAATTAAATAGAATTTTTTATACTAGCGTAAGAGAGGTTAAAAAGCGATGTTTTTTAATTTTTTTTAACAAATAGGGGTTTCTAAAAAAAGATTTGTTTTAGCTTAAAGTAAAAACCCACAATACAATCGCTTAAAATAATATTTCAGAGTACCGCCCCAGAAAATATTGTATATAATCAGAG